>NW_028132859.1:0-139000 GCF_964374135.1 Grampus griseus
CTTTAAAGCAAAGTGACTAAGAACTCCTGGAAAGAGCTGCATGCCTCCCTTTCTGCACGGCTACTCAGGGCCTAACCTGGAGGCGAGTTCTCACGCTGAGGTTCCCTTTAGCTCTAGAGCCTGTCATGCAGACCACCACCGCGGCCACGGAAGCCCCTGGTTTAGAGAGAGCAAACTCATAATTTTCCCAGAAGCATTCTTCCAGGGCTCACTGGCCTGTCGGGCGCCGGGAATGTCAGGGAGCTTCAAGGCAGGCAAGAATGCCGCCCTCCAAATGGGAAAGCAGGGCTAGTTCCAGCAGGCCCCCGTTTTCATGGGCACACTCAGCGTACATCCCTGTGGTTTCTAACGAGTCCCAAGAGACACCGGTTACCCTGTGTTTCCTTCCCTGAGTCAACTTATTGAAGTAGGGAGTCTCGCATCTAGCGAACTGTCTCATCCAAGGAATGCCGTAGCTGCTCCTCTGGGCCTGGGGCTGCCTGCAGTGCCAAAGAAGGAACAGGACTTGAATTGCAGTAAGAACCCAAGCCGCCGTCCTCTAGGAGGCACGGTGCCTTCAGTCAGGAGGTCCTGGATGGAATGCGAAGACGAGGGTTACTCTGAGCGCAGCTCCGATTAGGCCAACGCGTAAGACCTCCGCGCCATGTGGGATGTGCCAGAACGGTGTTCGTGAACGTGTGCGAGTGCTGAGGAAACCAAGCTGCTCCAAAAGAGAGGGCAGTGCGTTTCCCTACGCTCGGCATGCACAGAGGGGCTCTAAAGGGCTACGGCCCTGGATGTTGCTTAGCAGACCTAGGTGCGCCTGGGGTTACTCAGTGTTCCTGCCGGGAACAGCGTGCCCCGGCCAGCCTCCCAGGTGTCCAGAAAGCTGTGCTGCCGTTCAACGTATGCAGAGCAGAGGCCACCGACTCCTGGAAACTGCAGCACGCCTCCACTTCTGCACGGCAAATCAGGGCCTTACTTCCAGGCATGGGTTCACGCTGGGTGTGCCAGGAGCCAGACAACATGCTAAGATGCTGACTTTCTCCTCCAGCAGAGTGACTTCAGGTACGAGGGCGGGCCTCACAGTGTTCCAAGCACAGCGTTCTCTCATGGCAGCTCACACAAGGGCCATGACAGAGTCTTCCTGGGCACTTCGCACTCACCAGCCATGTTGTTCTGAGGGCGTTCGAGGGCTCTGGAGATGTAGCGCTCCTCAAGGAACGCGCAGTGTGTGGTTGCCCAGCACTCGGCACGCACAGGGGTCCTCCGAGGGAATCAACCAATGGACCTCGACTTTGCTCAGCTGGCCCACAGGTGTCAGGAGGCACTCAGTAACCTTGGAGGGAAAATGATGCACACCCGTGGGGTCTAGGAGTCCCCGGACGTGTACTTCCTTTAAAGCAAAGCGACTAAGAACTCCTGGAAAGAGCTGCATGCCTCCCTTTCTTCACGGCTACACAGGGCCTAATCTGGAGGCGAGTTCTCACGTTGAGGTTCCCCTTAGCTCTAGAGCCTGTCATGCGGACCGCCACCGGGCCACGGCAGCCCCTGATTTAGAGAGAGCAAACTCATAATTTTTCCCGAAGCATTCTTCCAGGGCTCACTGGCCTGTCGGGAGCGGGGAATGTCAGGGAGCTTCAAGGCAGGCATGAATGCCGCCCTCCAAATGGGAAAGCAGGGCTAGTTCCAGCAGGCCCCCGTTTTCATGGGCACACTCATCGTACATGCCTGTGGTTTCTAAAGAGTCCCAGGAGACACCGGTTACCCTGTGTTTCCTTCCCTGAGTCAAATTATCGAAGTAGGGAGGCCCACATCCAGCGAACTGTCTCAACCAAGGAACGCCGTAGCTGCTCCTCTGGGCCTGGGGCTGCCTGCAGTGCCAAAGCAGAAACAGGACTTGAATTGCAGTAAGAACCCAAGCCGTCATCCTGTAGGAGGCACGGTGCCTTCAGTCAGGAGGTCCTGGATGGAATACGAAGACGAGGGTTACTCTGAGAGCAGCTCCGATTAGGGCAACGCGTAAGACCTCCGCGCCGTGTGGGATGTGCCAGAACGGTGTTCGTGAACGTGTGCGAGTGCTGAGGAAACCAAGCTGCTCCAAAAGAGAGGGCAGTGCGTTTCCCTACGCTTGGCGTGCACAAAGGGGCTCTAAAGTGCTACGGCCCTGGATGTTGCTTAGCAGACCTAGGTGCGCCTAGGGTTACTCAGTGTTCCTGCCGGGAACAGCGTGCCCCGGCCAGCCTCCCAGGTGTCCAGAAAGCTGTGCTGCCGTTCAAGGTATGCAGAGCAGAGGCCACCGCCTCCTGGAAACTGCAGCACGCCTCCACTTCTGCACGGCAAATCAGGGCCTTACTTCCAGGCATGGGTTCACGCTGGGTGTGCCAGGAGCCACACAACATGCTAAGATGCTGACTTTCTCCTCGAGGAGAGTGACTTCAGGTACGAGGGCGGGCCTCGCAGTGTTCCAAGCACAGCGTTCTCTCATGGCAGCTCACACAAGGGCCATGACAGAGTCTTCCTGGGCACTTCGCACTCACCAGCCATGTTGTCCTGAGGGCATTCGAGGGCTCTGGAGATGTAGCGCTCCTCAAGGAACGCGCAGTGTGTGGTTGCCCAGCACTCGGCACGCACAGGGTTCCTCCGAGGGAATCAACCAATGGACCTCGACGTTGCTCAGCCGGCCCACAGGTGTCTGGAGGCACTCAGTGACCTTGGAGGGAAAATGATGCACACCCGTGGGGCCTAGGAGTCCCCGGACGTGTACTTCCTTTAAAGCAAAGCGACTAAGAACTCCTGGAAAGAGCTGCATGCCTCCCTTTCTGCACGGCTACTCAGGGCCTAACCTGGAGGCGAGTTCTCACGTTGAGGTTCCCTTTAGCTCTAGAGCCTGTCATGCGGACCGCCACCGGGGACACGGAAGCCCCTGGTTTAGAGAGAGCAAACTCATAATTTTCCCCGAAGCATTCTTCCAGGGCTCACTGGCCTGTCGGGAGCCGGGAATGTCAGGGAGCTTCAAGGCAGGCATGAATGCCGCCCTCCAAATGGGAAAGCAGGGCTAGTTCCAGCAGGACCCCGTTTTCATGGGCACACTCAGCGTACATCCCTGTGGTTTCTAACAAGTCCCAAGAGACACCGGTTACCCTCTGTTTCCTTCCCTGAGTCAACTTATCACAGTAGGGATTCCCGCATCCAGTGAACTGTCTCAACCAAGGAACGCCGTAGCTGCTCCTCTGGGCCTGGGGCTGCCTGCAGTGCCAAAGAAGGAAGAGGACTTGAATTGCAGTAAGAACCCAAGCCGCCGTCCTCTAGGAGGCACGGTGCCTTCAGTCAGGAGGTCCTGGATGGAATGCGAAGACGAGGGTTACTCTGAGCGCAGCTCCGATTAGGGCAACGCGTAAGACCTCCGCGCCATGTGGGATGTGCCAGAACGGTGCTCGTGAACATGTGCGAGTGCTGAGGAAACCAAGCTGCTCCAAAAGAGAGGGCAGTGCGTTTCCCTACGCTCGGCGTGCACAGAGGGGCTCTAAAGGGCTACGGGCCTGGATGTTGCTTAGCAGACCCAGGTGCGCCTGGGGTTACTCAGTGTTCCTGCTGGGAACAGGGTGCCCCGGCTAGCCTCCCAGGTGTCCAGAAAGCTGTGCTGCCGTTCAAGGTATGCAGAGCAGAGTCCTCCGCCTCCTGGAAGCTGCAGCACGCCTCCGCTTCTGCACGGCAAATCAGGGCCTTACTTCCAGGCATGGGTTCATGCTGGGTGTGCCGGGAGCCACACAGCATGCTAAGATGCTGACTTTCTCTTCGAGGAGAGTGACTTCAGGTACGAGGGCGGGCCTCGCAGTGCTCCAAGCACAGCGTTCTCTCATGGCAGCTCACACAAGGGCCATGACAGAGTTTTCCTGGGCACTTCGTACTCACCAGCCATGTTGTCCTGAGGGCGTTCGAGGGCTCTGGAGATGTAGCGCTCCTCAAGGAACGCGCAGTGTGTGGTTGCCCAGCACTCGGCACGCACAGGGGTCCTCCGAGGGAATCAACCAGTGGACCTCGATGTTGCTCAGCCGGCCCACAGGTGTCTGGAGGCACTCAGTGACCTTGGAGGGAAAATGATGCACACCCGTGGGGCCTAGGAGTCCCCGGACGTGTACTTCCTTTAAAGCAAAGCGACTAAGAACTCCTGGAAAGAGCTGCATGCCTCCCTTTCTGCACGGTTACTCAGGGCCTAACCTGGAGGCGAGTTCTCACGTTGAGGTTCCCTGTAGCTCTAGAGCCTGTCATGCAGACCGCCACCGCGGCCACGGAAGCCCCTGGTTTAGAGAGAGCAAACTCATAATTTTCCCAGAAGCATTCTTCCAGGGCTCACTGGCCTGTCGGGAGCCGGGAATGTCAGGGAGCTTCAAGGCAGGCAAGAATGCCGCCCTCCAAATGGGAAAGCAGGGCTAGTTCCAGCAGGCCCCCGTTTTCATGGGCACACTCAGCGTACATCCCTGTGGTTTCTAACGAGTCCCAAGAGACACCGGTTACCCTGTGTTTCCTTCCCTGAGTCAACTTATTGAAGTAGGGAGTCTCGCATCTAGCGAACTGTCTCATCCAAGGAACGCCGTAGCTGCTCCTCTGGGCCTGGGGCTGCCTGCAGTGCCAAAGAAGGAACAGGACTTGAATTGCAGTAAGAACCCAAGCCGCAGTCCTCTAGGAGGCACGGTGCCTTCAGTCAGGAGGTCCTGGATGGAATGCGAAGACGAGGGTTACTCTGAGCGCAGCTCCGATTAGGGCAACGCGTAAGACCTCCGCGCCATGTGGGATGTGCCAGAACGGTGCTCGTGAACATGTGCGAGTGCTGAGGAAACCAAGCTGCTCCAAAAGAGAGGGCAGTGCGTTTCCCTACGCTCGGCGTGCACAGAGGGGCTCTAAAGGGCTACGGGCCTGGATGTTGCTTAGCAGACCCAGGTGCGCCTGGGGTTACTCAGTGTTCCTGCTGGGAACAGGGTGCCCCGGCTAGCCTCCCAGGTGTCCAGAAAGCTGTGCTGCCGTTCAAGGTATGCAGAGCAGAGTCCTCCGCCTCCTGGAAGCTGCAGCACGCCTCCGCTTCTGCACGGCAAATCAGGGCCTTACTTCCAGGCATGGGTTCATGCTGGGTGTGCCGGGAGCCACACAGCATGCTAAGATGCTGACTTTCTCTTCGAGGAGAGTGACTTCAGGTACGAGGGCGGGCCTCGCAGTGTTCCAAGCACAGCGTTCTCTCATGGCATCTCACACAAGGGCCATGACAGAGTCTTCCTGGGCACTTCGTACTCACCAGCCATGTTGTCCTGAGGGCGTTCGAGGGCTCTGGAGATGTAGTGCTCCTCAAGGAACACGCAGTGTGTGGTTGCCCAGCACTCGGCACGCACAGGGGTCCTCCGAGGGAATCAACCAGTGGACCTCGATGTTGCTCAGCCGGCCCACAGGTGTCTGGAGGCACTCAGTGACCTTGGAGGGAAAATGATGCACACACGTGGGGCCTAGGAGTGTCCGGACGTGTACTTCCTTTAAAGCAAAGCGACTAAGAACTCCTGGAAAGAGCTGCATGCCTCCCTTTCTGCACGGCTACTCAGGGCCTAACCTGGAGGCGAGTTCTCACGTTGAGGTTCCCTGTAGCTCTAGAGCCTGTCATGCAGACCGCCACCGCGGCCACGGAAGCCCCTGGTTTAGAGAGAGCAAACTCATAATTTTCCCAGAAGCATTCTTCCAGGGCTCACTGGCCTGTCGGGCGCCGGGAATGTCAGGGAGCTTCAAGGCAGGCAAGAATGCCGCCCTCCAAATGGGAAAGCAGGGCTAGTTCCAGCAGGCCCCCGTTTTCATGGGCACACTCAGCGTACATCCCTGTGGTTTCTAACGAGTCCCAAGAGACACCGGTTACCCTGTGTTTCCTTCCCTGAGTCAACTTATTGAAGTAGGGAGTCTCACATCTAGCGAACTGTCTCATCCAAGGAACGCCGTAGCTACTCCTCTGGGCCTGGGGCTGCCTGCAGTGCCAAAGAAGGAACAGGACTTGAATTGCAGTAAGAACCCAAGCCGCCGTCCTCTAGGAGGCACGGTGCCTTCAGTCAGGAGGTCCTGGATGGAATGCGAAGACGAGGGTTACTCTGAGCGCAGCTCCGATTAGGCCAACGCGTAAGACCTCCGCGCCATGTGGGATGTGCCAGAACGGTGTTCGTGAACGTGTGCGAGTGCTGAGGAAACCAATCTGCTCCAAAAGAGAGGGCAGTGCGTTTCCCTACGCTCGGCGTGCACAGAGGGGCTCTAAAGGGCTACGGCCCTGGATGTTGCTTAGCAGACCTAGGTGCGCCTAGGGTTACTCAGTGTTCCTGCCGGGAACAGCGTGCCCCGGCCAGCCTCCCAGGTGTCCAGAAAGCTGTGCTGCCGTTCAAGGTATGCAGAGCAGAGGCCACCGCCTCCTGGAAACTGCAGCACGCCTCCACTTCTGCACGGCAAATCAGGGCCTTACTTCCAGGCATGGGTTCACGCTGGGTGTGCCAGGAGCCACACAACATGCTAAGATGCTGACTTTCTCCTCCAGCAGAGTGACTTCAGGTACGAGGGCGGGCCTCACATTGTTCCAAGCACAGCGTTCTCTCATGGCAGCTCACACAAGGGCCATGACAGAGTCTTCCTGGGCACTTCGCACTCACCAGCCATGTTGTCCTGAGGGCGTTCGAGGGCTCTGGAGATGTAGCGCTCCTCAAGGAACGCGCAGTGTGTGGTTGCCCAGCACTCGGCACGCACAGGGTTCCTCCGAGGGAATCAACCAATGGACCTCGACGTTGCTCAGCCGGCCCACAGGTGTCTGGAGGCACTCAGTGACCTTGGAGGGAAAATGATGCACACCCGTGGGGCCAAGGAGTCCCCGGACGTGTACTTCCTTTAAAGCAAAGGAACTAAGAACTCCTGGAAAGAGCTACATGCCTCCCTTTCTGCACGGCTACTCAGGGCCTAACCTGGAGGCGAGTTCTCACGTTGAGGTTCCCTTTAGCTCTAGAGCCTGTCATGCGGACCGCCACCGGGGACACGGAAGCCCCTGGTTTAGAGAGAGCAAACTCATAATTTTCCCCGAAGCATTCTTCCAGGGCTCACTGGCCTGTCGGGAGCCGGGAATGTCAGGGAGCTTCAAGGCAGGCATGAATGCCGCCCTCCAAATGGGAAAGCAGGGCTAGTTCCAGCAGGCCCCCGTTTTCATGGGCACACTCAGCGTACATCCCTGTGGTTTCTAACAAGTCCCAAGAGACACCGGTTACCCTCTGTTTCCTTCCCTGAGTCAACTTATCGCAGTAGGGATTCCCGCATCCAGTGAACTGTCTCAACCAAGGAACGCCGTAGCTGCTCCTCTGGGCCTGGGGCTGCCTGCAGTGCCAAAGAAGGAAGAGGACTTGAATTGCAGTAAGAACCCAAGCCGCCTTCCTCTAGACGGCACGGTGCCTTCAGTCAGGAGGTCCTGGATGGAATGCGAAGACGAGGGTTACTCTGAGCACAGCTCCGATTAGGGCAACGCGTAAGACCTCCGCGCCATGTGGGATGTGCCAGAACGGTGCTCGTGAACATGTGCGAGTGCTGAGGAAACCAAGCTGCTCCAAAAGAGAGGGCAGTGCGTTTCCCTACGCTCGGCGTGCACAGAGGGGCTCTAAAGGGCTACGGGCCTGGATGTTGCTTAGCAGACCCAGGTGCGCCTGGGGTTACTCAGTGTTCCTGCTGGGAACAGGGTGCCCCGGCTAGCCTCCCAGGTGTCCAGAAAGCTGTGCTGCCGTTCAAGGTATGCAGAGCAGAGTCCTCCGCCTCCTGGAAGCTGCAGCACGCCTCCGCTTCTGCACGGCAAATCAGGGCTTTACTTCCAGGCATGGGTTCATGCTGGGTGTGCCGGGAGCCACACAGCATGCTAAGATGCTGACTTTCTCTTCGAGGAGAGTGACTTCAGGTACGAGGGCGGGCCTCGCAGTGTTCCAAGCACAGCGTTCTCTCATGGCATCTCACACAAGGGCCATGACAGAGTCTTCCTGGGCACTTCGTACTCACCAGCCATGTTGTCCTGAGGGCGTTCGAGGGCTCTGGAGATGTAGCGCTCCTCAAGGAACGCGCAGTGTGTGGTTGCCCAGCACTCGGCACGCACAGGGGTCCTCCGAGGGAATCAACCAGTGGACCTCGATGTTGCTCAGCCGGCCCACAGGTGTCTGGAGGCACTCAGTGACCTTGGAGGGAAAATGATGCACACACGTGGGGCCTAGGAGTCCCCGGACGTGTACTTCCTTTAAAGCAAAGCGACTAAGAACTCCTGGAAAGAGCTGCATGCCTCCCTTTCTGCACGGCTACTCAGGGCCTAACCTGGAGGCGAGTTCTCACGTTGAGGTTCCCTGTAGCTCTAGAGCCTGTCATGCAGACCGCCACCGCGGCCACGGAAGCCCCTGGTTTAGAGAGAGCAAACTCATAATTTTCCCCGAAGCATTCTTCCAGGGCTCACTGGCCTGTCGGGAGCCGGGAATGTCAGGGAGCTTCAAGGCAGGCATGAATGCCGCCCTCCAAATGGGAAAGCAGGGCTAGTTCCAGCAGGCCCCCGTTTTCATGGGCACACTCAGCGTACATCCCTGTGGTTTCCAACGAGTCCCAAGAGACACCGGTTACCCTGTGTTTCCTTCCCTGAGTCAACTTATCGCAGTAGGGATTCCCGCATGCAGCGAACTGTCTCAACCAAGGAACGCCGTAGCTGCTCCTCTGGGCCTGGGGCTGCCTGCAGTGCCAAAGAAGGAAGAGGACTTGAATTGCAGTAAGAACCCAAGCCGCCGTCCTCTAGGAGGCACGGTGCCTTCAGTCAGGAGGTCCTGGATGGAATGCGAAGACGAGGGTTACTCTGAGCGCAGCTCCGATTAGGGCAACGCGTAAGACCTCCACGCCATGTGGGATGTGCCAGAACGGTGCTCGTGAACATGTGCGAGTGCTGAGGAAACCAAGCTGCTCCAAAAGAGAGGGCAGTGCGTTTCCCTACGCTCGGCGTGCACAGAGGGGCTCTAAAGGGCTACGGGCCTGGATGTTGCTTAGCAGACCCAGGTGCGCCTGGGGTTACTCAGTGTTCCTGCTGGGAACAGGGTGTCCCGGCTAGCCTCCCAGGTGTCCAGAAAGCTGTGCTGCCGTTCAAGGTATGCAGAGCAGAGTCCTCCGCCTCCTGGAAGCTGCAGCACGCCTCCGCTTCTGCACGGCAAATCAGGGCCTTACTTCCAGGCATGGGTTCATGCTGGGTGTGCCGGGAGCCACACAGCATGCTAAGATGCTGACTTTCTCTTCGAGGAGAGTGACTTCAGGTACGAGGGCGGGCCTCGCAGTGCTCCAAGCACAGCGTTCTCTCATGGCAGCTCACACAAGGGCCATGACAGAGTTTTCCTGGGCACTTCGTACTCACCAGCCATGTTGTCCTGAGGGCGTTCGAGGGCTCTGGAGATGTAGCGCTCCTCAAGGAACGCGCAGTGTGTGGTTGCCCAGCACTCGGCACGCACAGGGGTCCTCCGAGGGAATCAACCAGTGGACCTCGATGTTGCTCAGCCGGCCCACAGGTGTCTGGAGGCACTCAGTGACCTTGGAGGGAAAATGATGCACACACGTGGGGCCTAGGAGTCCCCGGACGTGTACTTCCTTTAAAGCAAAGCGACTAAGAACTCCTGGAAAGAGCTGCATGCCTCCCTTTCTGCACGGCTACTCAGGGCCTAACCTGGAGGCGAGTTCTCTCGATGAGGTTCCCTGTAGCTCTAGAGCCTGTCATGCAGACCGCCACCGCGGCCACGGAAGCCCCTGGTTTAGAGAGAGCAAACTCATAATTTTCCCAGAAGCATTCTTCCAGGGCTCACTGGCCTGTCGGGCGCCGGGAATGTCAGGGAGCTTCAAGGCAGGCAAGAATGCCGCCCTCCAAATGGGAAAGCAGGGCTAGTTCCAGCAGGCCCCCGTTTTCATGGGCACACTCAGCGTACATCCCTGTGGTTTCTAACGAGTCCCAAGAGACACCGGTTACCCTGTGTTTCCTTCCCTGAGTCAACTTATTGAAGTAGGGAGTCTCGCATCTAGCGAACTGTCTCATCCAAGGAACGCCGTAGCTACTCCTCTGGGCCTGGGGCTGCCTGCAGTGCCAAAGAAGGAACAGGACTTGAATTGCAGTAAGAACCCAAGCCGCCGTCCTCTAGGAGGCACGGTGCCTTCAGTCAGGAGGTCCTGGATGGAATGCGAAGACGAGGGTTACTCTGAGCGCAGCTCCGATTAGGCCAACGCGTAAGACCTCCGCGCCATGTGGGATGTGCCAGAACGGTGTTCGTGAACGTGTGCGAGTGCTGAGGAAACCAAGCTGCTCCAAAAGAGAGGGCAGTGCGTTTCCCTACGCTCGGCGTGCACAGAGGGGCTCTAAAGGGCTACGGCCCTGGATGTTGCTTAGGAGACCTAGGTGCGCCTAGGGTTACTCAGTGTTCCTGCCGGGAACAGCGTGCCCCGGCCAGCCTCCCAGGTGTCCAGAAAGCTGTGCTGCCGTTCAAGGTATGCAGAGCAGAGGCCACCGCCTCCTGGAAACTGCAGCACGCCTCCACTTCTGCACGGCAAATCAGGGCCTTACTTCCAGGCATGGGTTCACGCTGGGTGTGCCAGGAGCCACACAACATGCTAAGATGCTGACTTTCTCCTCCAGCCGAGTGACTTCAGGTACGAGGGCGGGCCTCACATTGTTCCAAGCACAGCGTTCTCTCATGGCAGCTCACACAAGGGCCATGACAGAGTCTTCCTGGGCACTTCGCACTCACCAGCCATGTTGTCCTGAGGGCGTTCGAGGGCTCTGGAGATGTAGCGCTCCTCAAGGAACGCGCAGTGTGTGGTTGCCCAGCACTCGGCACGCACAGGGTTCCTCCGAGGGAATCAACCAATGGACCTCGACGTTGCTCAGCCGGCCCACAGGTGTCTGGAGGCACTCAGTGACCTTGGAGGGAAAATGATGCACACCCGTGGGGCCTAGGAGTCCCCGGACGTGTACTTCCTTTAAAGCAAAGCGACTAAGAACTCCTGGAAAGAGCTGCATGCCTCCCTTTCTGCACGGCTACTCAGGGCCTAACCTGGAGGCGAGTTCTCACGTTGAGGTTCCCTTTAGCTCTAGAGCCTGTCATGCGGACCACCACCGGGGACACGGAAGCCCCTGGTTTAGAGAGAGCAAACTCATAATTTTCCCCGAAGCATTCTTCCAGGGCTCACTGGCCTGTCGGGAGCCGGGAATGTCAGGGAGCTTCAAGGCAGGCATGAATGCCGCCCTCCAAATGGGAAAGCAGGGCTAGTTCCAGCAGGCCCCCGTTTTCATGGGCACACTCAGCGTACATCCCTGTGGTTTCTAACAAGTCCCAAGAGACACCGGTTACCCTCTGTTTCCTTCCCTGAGTCAACTTATCGCAGTAGGGATTCCCGCATCCAGTGAACTGTCTCAACCAAGGAACGCCGTAGCTGCTCCTCTGGGCCTGGGGCTGCCTGCAGTGCCAATGAAGGAAGAGGACTTGAATTGCAGTAAGAACCCAAGCCGCCTTCCTCTAGACGGCACGGTGCCTTCAGTCAGGAGGTCCTGGATGGAATGCGAAGACGAGGGTTACTCTGAGCACAGCTCCGATTAGGGCAACGCGTAAGACCTCCGCGCCATGTGGGATGTGCCAGAACGGTGCTCGTGAACATGTGCGAGTGCTGAGGAAACCAAGCTGCTCCAAAAGAGAGGGCAGTGCGTTTCCCTACGCTCGGCGTGCACAGAGGGGCTCTAAAGGGCTACGGGCCTGGATGTTGCTTAGCAGACCCAGGTGCGCCTGGGGTTACTCAGTGTTCCTGCTGGGAACAGGGTGCCCCGGCTAGCCTCCCAGGTGTCCAGAAATCTGTGCTGCCGTTCAAGGTATGCAGAGCAGAGCCCTCCGCCTCCTGGAAGCTGCAGCACGCCTCCGCTTCTGCACGGCAAATCAGGGCCTTACTTCCAGGCATGGGTTCACGCTGGGTGTGCCGGGAGCCACACAGCATGCTAAGATGCTGACTTTCCCTCGAGCAGACTGACTTCAGGTACGAGGGCAGGCCTCGCAGTGTTCCAAGCACAGCGTTCTCTCATGGCAGCTCACACAAGGGCCATGACAGAGTCTTTCTGGGCACTTCGCACTCACCAGCCATGTTGTCCTGAGGGCGTTCGAGGGCTCTGGAGATGTAGCGCTCCTCAAGGAACGCACAGTGTGTGGTTGCCCAGCACTCGGCACGCACAGGGGTCCTCCGAGGGAATCAACCAATGGACCTTGACGTTGCTCAGCCGGCCCACAGGTGTCTGGAGGCACTCAGTGACCTTGGAGATAAAATCATGCACACCCGTGGGGCCTAGGAGTCCCCGGACGTGTACTTCCTTTAAAGCAAAGTGACTAAGAACTCCTGGAAAGAGCTGCATGCCTCCCTTTCTGCACGGCTACTCAGGGCCTAACCTGGAGGCGAGTTCTCACGCTGAGGTTCCCTTTAGCTCTAGAGCCTGTCATGCAGACCACCACCGCGGCCACGGAAGCCCCTGGTTTAGAGAGAGCAAACTCATAATTTTCCCAGAAGCATTCTTCCAGGGCTCACTGGCCTGTCGGGAGACGGGAATGTCAGGGAGCTTCAAGGCAGGCATGAATGCCGCCCTCCAAATGGGAAAGCAGGGCTAGTTCCAGCAGGCCCCCGTTTTCATGGGCACACTCAGCGTACATCCCTGTGGTTTCTAACAAGTCCCAAGAGACACCGGTTACCCTCTGTTTCCTTCCCTGAGTCAACTTATCGCAGTAGGGATTCCCGCATCCAGTGAACTGTCTCAACCAAGGAACGCCGTAGCTGCTCCTCTGGGCCTGGGGCTGCCTGCAGTGCCAAAGAAGGAAGAGGACTTGAATTGCAGTAAGAACCCAAGCCGCCTTCCTCTAGACGGCACGGTGCCTTCAGTCAGGAGGTCCTGGATGGAATGCGAAGACGAGGGTTACTCTGAGCGCAGCTCCGATTAGGGCAACGCGTAAGACCTCCGCGCTATGTGGGATGTGCCAGAACAGTGCTCGTGAACATGTGCGAGTGCTGAGGAGACCAAGCTGCTCCAAAAGAGAGGGCAGTGCGTTTCCCTACGCTCGGCGTGCACAGAGGGGCTCTAAAGGGCTACGGGCCTGGATGTTGCTTAGCAGACCCAGGTGCGCCTGGGGTTACTCAGTGTTCCTGCTGGGAAAAGGGTGCCCCGGCTAGCCTCCCAGGTATCCAGAAAGCTGTGCTGCCGTTCAAGGTATGCAGAGCAGAGTCCTCCGCCTCCTGGAAGCTGCAGCACGCCTCCACTTCTGCACGGCAAATCAGGGCCTTACTTCCAGGCATGGGTTCATGCTGGGTGTGCCGGGAGCCACACAGCATGCTAAGATGCTGACTTTCTCTTCGAGGAGAGTGACTTCAGGTACGAGGGCGGGCCTCGCAGTGCTCCAAGCACAGCGTTCTCTCATGGCAGCTCACACAAGGGCCATGACAGAGTTTTCCTGGGCACTTCGTACTCACCAGCCATGTTGTCCTGAGGGTGTTCGAGGGCTCTGGAGATGTAGCGCTCCTCAAGGAACGCGCAGTGTGTGGTTGCCCAGCACTCGGCACGCACAGGGGTCCTCCGAGGGAATCAACCAGTGGACCTCGATGTTGCTCAGCCGACCCACAGGTGTCTGGAGGCACTCAGTGACCTTGGACGGAAAATGATGCACACACGTGGGGCCTAGGAGTCCCCGGACGTGTACTTCCTTTAAAGCAAAGCGACTAAGAACTCCTGGAAAGAGCTGCATGCCTCCCTTTCTGCACGGCTACTCAGGGCCTAACCTGGAGGCGAGTTCTCACGTTGAGGTTCCCTGTAGCTCTAGAGCCTGTCATGCAGACCGCCACCGCGGCCACGGAAGCCCCTGGTTTAGAGAGAGCAAACTCATAATTTTCCCCGAAGCATTCTTCCAGGGCTCACTGGCCTGTCGGGAGCCGGGAATGTCAGGGAGCTTCAAGGCAGGCATGAATGCCGCCCTCCAAATGGGAAAGCAGGGCTAGTTGCAGCAGGCCCCCGTTTTCATGGGCACACTCAGCGTACATCCCTGTGGTTTCCAACGAGTCCCAAGAGACACCGGTTACCCTGTGTTTCCTTCCCTGAGTCAAGTTATCGAAGTAGGGAGTCCCGCATCCAGCGAACTGTCTCAACCAAGGAACGCCGTAGCTGCTCCTCTGGGCCTGGGGCTGCCTGCAGTGCCAAAGAAGGAACAGGACTTGAATTGCAGTAAGAACCCAAGCCGCCGTCCTCTAGGAGGCACGGTGCCTTCAGTCAGGAGGTCCTGGATGGAATGCGAAGACGAGGGTTACTCTGAGCGCAGCTCCGATTAGGGCAACGCGTAAGACCTCCACGCCATGTGGGATGTGCCAGAACGGTGCTCGTGAACGTGTGCGAGTGCTGAGGAAACCAAGCTGCTCCAAAAGAGAGGGCAGTGCGTTTCCCTACGCTCGGCGTGCACAGAGGGGCTCTAAAGGGCTACGGGCCTGGATGTTGCTTAGCAGACCTAGGTGCGCCTGGGGTTACTCAGTGTTCCTGCCGGGAACAGCGTGCCCCGGCCAGCCTCCCAGGTGTCCAGAAAGCTGTGCTGCCGTTCAAGGTATGCAGAGCAGAGGCCACCGCCTCCTGGAAACTGCAGCACGCCTCCACTTCTGCACGGCAAATCAGGGCCTTACTTCCAGGCATGGGTTCACGCTGGGTGTGCCAGGAGCCACACAAAATGCTAAGATGCTGACTTTCTCCTCCAGCAGAGTGACTTCAGGTACGAGGGCGGGCCTCACAGTGTTCCAAGCACAGCGTTCTCTCATGGCAGCTCACACAAGGGCCATGACAGAGTCTTCCTGGGCACTTCGCACTCACCAGCCATGTTGTCCTGAGGGCGTTCGAGGGCTCTGGAGATGTAGCGCTCCTCAAGGAACGCGCAGTGTGTGGTTGCCCAGCACTCGGCACGCACAGGGTTCCTCCGAGGGAATCAACCAATGGACCTCGACGTTGCTCAGCCGGCCCACAGGTGTCTGGAGGCACTGAGTGACCTTGGAGGGAAAATGATGCACACCCGTGGGGCCTAGGAGTCCCCGGACGTGTACTTCCTTTAAAGCAAAGCGACTAAGAACTCCTGGAAAGAGCTGCATACCTCCCTTTCTGCACGGCTACTCAGGGCCTAACCTGGAGGCGAGTTCTCACGTTGAGGTTCCCTTTAGCTCTAGAGCCTGTCATGCGGACGGCCACCGGGGACACGGAAGCCCCTGGTTTAGAGAGAGCAAACTCATAATTTTCCCCGAAGCATTCTTCCAGGGCTCACTGGCCTGTCGGGAGCCGGGAATGTCAGGGAGCTTCAAGGCAGGCATGAATGCCGCCCTCCAAATGGGAAAGCAGGGCTAGTTCCAGCAGGCCCCCGTTTTCATGGGCACACTCAGCGTACATCCCTGTGGTTTCTAACAAGTCCCAAGAGACACCGGTTACCCTCTGTTTCCTTCCCTGAGTCAACTTATCGCAGTAGGGATTCCCGCATCCAGTGAACTGTCTCAACCAAGGAACGCCGTAGCTGCTCCTCTGGGCCTGGGGCTGCCTGCAGTGCCAAAGAAGGAAGAGGACTTGAATTGCAGTAAGAACCCAAGCCGCCGTCCTCTAGGAGGCACGGTGCCTTCAGTCAGGAGGTCCTGGATGGAATGCGAAGACGAGGGTTACTCTGAGCGCAGCTCCGATTAGGGCAACGCGTAAGACCTCCGCGCCATGTGGGATGTGCCAGAACGGTGCTCGTGAACATGTGCGAGTGCTGACGAAACCAAGCTGCTCCAAAAGAGAGGGCAGTGCGTTTCCGTACGCTCGGCGTGCACAGAGGGGCTCTAAAGGGCTACGGGCCTGGATGTTGCTTAGCAGACCCAGGTGCGCCTGGGGTTACTCAGTGTTCCTGCTGGGAACAGGGTGCCCCGGCTAGCCTCCCAGGTGTCCAGAAAGCTGTGCTGCCGTTCAAGGTATGCAGAGCAGAGTCCTCCGCCTCCTGGAAGCTGCAGCACGCCTCCGCTTCTGCACGGCAAATCAGGGCCTTACTTCCAGGCATGGGTTCATGCTGGGTGTGCCGGGAGCCACACAGCATGCTAAGATGCTGACTTTCTCTTCGAGGAGAGTGACTTCAGGTACGAGGGCGGGCCTCGCAGTGCTCCAAGCACAGCATTCTCTCATGGCAGCTCACACAAGGGCCATGACAGAGTTTTCCTGGGCACTTCGTACTCACCAGCCATGTTGTCCTGAGGGCGTTCGAGGGCTCTGGAGATGTAGCGCTCCTCAAGGAACGCGCAGTGTGTGGTTGCCCAGCACTCGGCACGCACAGGGGTCCTCCGAGGGAATCAACCAGTGGACCTCGATGTTGCTCAGCCGGCCCAGAGGTGTCTGGAGGCACTCAGTGACCTTGGAGGGAAAATGATGCACACACGTGGGGCCTAGGAGTCCCCGGACGTGTACTTCCTTTAAAGCAAAGCGACTAAGAACTCCTGGAAAGAGCTGCATGCCTCCCTTTCTGCACGGCTACTCAGGGCCTAACCTGGAGGCGAGTTCTCACGTTGAGGTTCCCTGTAGCTCTAGAGCCTGTCATGCAGACCGCCACCGCGGCCACGGAAGCCCCTGGTTTAGAGAGAGCAAACTCATAATTTTCCCAGAAGCATTCTTCCAGGGCTCACTGGCCTGTCGGGAGCCGGGAATGTCAGGGAGCTTCAAGGCAGGCAAGAATGCCGCCCTCCAAATGGGAAAGCAGGGCTAGTTCCAACAGGCCCCCGTTTTCATGGGCACACTCAGCGTACATCCCTGTGGTTTCCAACGAGTCCCAAGAGACACCGGTTACCCTGTGTTTCCTTCCCTGAGTCAACTTATCGAAGTAGGGAGTCCCGCATCCAGCGAACTGTCTCAACCAAGGAACGCCGTAGCTGCTCCTCTGGGCCTGGGGCTGCCTGCAGTGCCAAAGAAGGAACAGGACTTGAATTGCAGTAAGAACCCAAGCCGCCGTCCTCTAGGAGGCACGGTGCCTTCAGTCAGGAGGTCCTGGATGGAATGCGAAGACGAGGGTTACTCTGAGCGCAGCTCCGATTAGGGCAACGCGTAAGACCTCCGCGCCATGTGGGATGTGCCAGAACGGTGCTCGTGAACGTGTGCGACTGCTGAGGAAACCAAGCTGCTCCAAAAGAGAGGGCAGTGCGTTTCCCTACGCTCGGCGTGCACAGAGGGGCTCTAAAGGGCTACGGGCCTGGATGTTGCTTAGCAGACCCAGGGGCGCCTGGGGTTACTCAGTGTTCCTGCCGGGAACAGGGTGCCCCGGCTAGCCTCCCAGGTGTCCAGAAATCTGTGCTGCCGTTCAAGGTATGCAGAGCAGAGCCCTCCGCCTCCTGGAAGCTGCAGCACGCCTCCGCTTCTGCACGGCAAATCAGGGCCTTACTTCCAGGCATGGGTTCACGCTGGGTGTGCCGGGAGCCACACAGCATGCTAAGATGCTGACTTTCCCTCGAGCAGACTGACTTCAGGTACGAGGGCAGGCCTCACAGTGTTCCAAGCACAGCGTTCTCTCATGGCAGCTCACACAAGGGCCATGACAGAGTCTTCCTGGGCACTTCGCACTCACCAGCCATGTTGTCCTGAGGGCGTTCGAGGGCTCTGGAGATGTAGCGCTCCTCAAGGAACGCGCAGTGTGTGGTTGCCCAGCACTCGGCACGCACAGGGGTCCTCCGAGGGAATCAACCAGTGGACCTCGATGTTGCTCAGCCGGCCCACAGGTGTCTGGAGGCACTCAGTGACCTTGGACGGAAAATGATGCACACACGTGGGGCCTAGGAGTCCCCGGACGTGTACTTCCTTTAAAGCAAAGTGACTAAGAACTCCTGGAAAGAGGTGCATGCCTCCCTTTCTGCACGGCTACTCAGGGCCTAACCTGGAGGCGAGTTCTCACGCTGAGGTTCCCTTTAGCTCTAGAGCCTGTCATGCAGACCACCACCGCGGCCACGGAAGCCCCTGGTTTAGAGAGAGCAAACTCATAATTTTCCCAGAAGCATTCTTCCAGGGCTCACTGGCCTGTCGGGCGCCGGGAATGTCAGGGAGCTTCAAGGCAGGCAAGAATGCCGCCCTCCAAATGGGAAAGCAGGGCTAGTTCCAGCAGGCCCCCGTTTTCATGGGCACACTCAGCGTACATCCCTGTGGTTTCTAACGAGTCCCAAGAGACACCGGTTACCCTGTGTTTCCTTCCCTGAGTCAACTTATTGAAGTAGGGAGTCTCGCATCTAGCGAACTGTCTCATCCAAGGAACGCCGTAGCTGCTCCTCTGGGCCTGGGGCTGCCTGCAGTGCCAAAGAAGGAACAGGACTTGAATTTCAGTAAGAACCCAAGCCGCCGTCCTCTAGGAGGCACGGTGCCTTCAGTCAGGAGGTCCTGGATGGAATGCGAAGACGAGGGTTACTCTGAGCGCAGCTCCGATTAGGGCAACGCGTAAGACCTCCGCGCCATGTGGGATGTGCCAGAACGGTGTTCGTGAACGTGTGCGAGTGCTGAGGAAACCAAGCTGCTCCAAAAGAGAGGGCAGTGCGTTTCCCTACGCTCGGCGTGCACAGAGGGGCTCTAAAGGGCTACGGCCCTGGATGTTGCTTAGCAGACCTAGGTGCGCCTGGGGTTACTCAGTGTTCCTGCCGGGAACAGCGTGCCCCGGCCAGCCTCCCAGGTGTCCAGAAAGCTGTGCTGCCGTTCAAGGTATGCAGAGCAGAGGCCACCGCCTCCTGGAAACTGCAGCACGCCTCCACTTCTGCACGGCAAATCAGGGCCTTACTTCCAGGCATGGGTTCACGCTGGGTGTGCCAGGAGCCACACAACATGCTAAGATGCTGACTTTCTCCTCCAGCAGAGTGACTTCAGGTACGAGGGCGGGCCTCACAGTGTTCCAAGCACAGCGTTCTCTCATGGCAGCTCACACAAGGGCCATGACAGAGTCTTCCTGGGCACTTCGCACTCACCAGCCATGTTGTCCTGAGGGCGTTCGAGGGCTCTGGAGATGTAGCGCTCCTCAAGGAACGCGCAGTGTGTGGTTGCCCAGCACTCGGCACGCACAGGGTTCCTCCGAGGGAATCAACCAATGGACCTCGACGTTGCTCAGCTGGCCCACAGGTGTCTGGAGGCACTCAGTGACCTTGGAGGGAAAATGATGCACACCCGTGGGGCCTAGGAGTCCCCGGACGTGTACTTCCTTTAAAGCAAAGCGACTAAGAACTCCTGGAAAGAGCTGCATGCCTCCCTTTCTGCACGGCTACTCAGGGCCTAACCTGGAGGCGAGTTCTCACGTTGAGGTTCCCTTTAGCTCTAGAGCCTGTCATGCGGACCGCCACCGGGGACACGGAAGCCCCTGGTTTAGAGAGAGCAAACTCATAATTTTCCCCGAAGCATTCTTCCAGGGCTCACTGGCCTGTCGGGAGCCGGGAATGTCAGGGAGCTTCAAGGCAGGCATGAATGCCGCCCTCCAAATGGGAAAGCAGGGCTAGTTCCAGGAGGCCCCCGTTTTCATGGGCACAGTCAGCGTACATCCCTGTGGTTTCTAACAAGTCCCAAGAGACACCGGTTACCCTCTGTTTCCTTCCCTGAGTCAACTTATCGCAGTAGGGATTCCCGCATCCAGTGAACTGTCTCAACCAAGGAACGCCGTAGCTGCTCCTCTGGGCCTGGGGCTGCCTGCAGTGCCAAAGAAGGAAGAGGACTTGAATTGCAGTAAGAACCCAAGCCGCCGTCCTCTAGGAGGCACGGTGCCTTCAGTCAGGAGGTCCTGGATGGAATGCGAAGACGAGGGTTACTCTGAGCGCAGCTCCGATTAGGGCAACGCGTAAGACCTCCGCGCCATGTGGGATGTGCCAGAACGGTGCTCGTGAACATGTGCGAGTGCTGAGGAAACCAAGCTGCTCCAAAAGAGAGGGCAGTGCGTTTCCCTACGCTCGGCGTGCACAGAGGGGCTCTAAAGGGCTACGGGCCTGGATGTTGCTTAGCAGACCCAGGTGCGCCTGGGGTTACTCAGTGTTCCTGCTGGGAACAGGGTGCCCCGGCTAGCCTCCCAGGTGTCCAGAAAGCTGTGCTGCCATTCAAGGTATGCAGAGCAGAGTCCTCCGCCTCCTGGAAGCTGCAGCACGCCTCCGCTTCTGCACGGCAAATCAGGGCCTTACTTCCAGGCATGGGTTCATGCTGGGTGTGCCGGGAGCCACACAGCATGCTAAGATGCTGACTTTCTCTTCGAGGAGAGTGACTTCAGGTACGAGGGCGGGCCTCGCAGTGCTCCAAGCACAGCGTTCTCTCATGGCAGCTCACACAAGGGCCATGACAGAGTTTTCCTGGGCACTTCGTACTCACCAGCCATGTTGTCCTGAGGGCGTTCGAGGGCTCTGGAGATGTAGCGCACCTCAAGGAACGCGCAGTGTGTGGTTGCCCAGCACTCGGCACGCACAGGGGTCCTCCGAGGGAATCAACCAGTGGACCTCGATGTTGCTCAGCCGGCCCACAGGTGTCTGGAGGCACTCAGTGACCTTGGAGGGAAAATGATGCACACACGTGGGGCCTAGGAGTCCCCGGACGTGTACTTCCTTTAAAGCAAAGCGACTAAGAACTCCTGGAAAGAGCTGCATGCCTCCCTTTCTGCACGGCTACTCAGGGCCTAACCTGGAGGCGAGTTCTCACGTTGAGGTTCCCTGTAGCTCTAGAGCCTGTCATGCAGACCGCCACCGCGGCCACGGAAGCCCCTGGTTTAGAGAGAGCAAACTCATAATTTTCCCCGAAGCATTCTTCCAGGGCTCACTGGCCTGTCGGGAGCCGGGAATGTCAGGGAGCTTCAAGGCAGGCATGAATGCCGCCCTCCAAATGGGAAAGCAGGGCTAGTTCCAGCAGGCCCCCGTTTTCATGGGCACACTCAGCGTACATCCCTGTGGTTTCCAACGAGTCCCAAGAGACACCGGTTACCCTGTGTTTCCTTCCCTGAGTCAACTTATCGAAGTAGGGATTCCCGCATCCAGCGAACTGTCTCAACCAAGGAACGCCGTAGCTGCTCCTCTGGGCCTGGGGCTGCCTGCAGTGCCAAAGAAGGAAGAGGACTTGAATTGCAGTAAGAACCCAAGCCGCCGTCCTCTAGGAGGCACGGTGCCTTCAGTCAGGAGGTCCTGGATGGAATGCGAAGACGAGGGTTACTCTGAGCGCAGCTCCGATTAGGGCAACGCGTAAGACCTCCACGCCATGTGGGATGTGCCAGAACGGTGCTCGTGAACGTGTGCGAGTGCTGAGGAAACCAAGCTGCTCCAAAAGAGAGGGCAGTGCGTTTCCCTACGCTCGGCGTGCACAGAGGGGCTCTAAAAGGCTACGGGCCTGGATGTTGCTTAGCAGACCCAGGGGCGCCTGGGGTTACTCAGTGTTCCTGCCGGGAACAGGGTGCCCCGGCTAGCCTCCCAGGTGTCCAGAAATCTGTGCTGCCGTTCAAGGTATGCAGAGCAGAGCCCTCCGCCTCCTGGAAGCTGCAGCACGCCTCCGCTTCTGCACGGCAAATCAGGGCCTTACTTCCAGGCATGGGTTCACGCTGGGTGTGCCGGGAGCCACACAGCATGCTAAGATGCTGACTTTCCCTCGAGCAGACTGACTTCAGGTACGAGGGCAGGCCTCGCAGTGTTCCAAGCACAGCGTTCTCTCATGGCAGCTCACACAAGGGCCATGACAGAGTCTTCCTGGGCACTTCGCACTCACCAGCCATGTTGTCCTGAGGGCGTTCGAGGGCTCTGGAGATGTAGCGCTCCTCAAGGAACGCACAGTGTGTGGTTGCCCAGCACTCGGCACGCACAGGGGTCCTCCGAGGGAATCAACCAATGGACCTTGACGTTGCTCAGCCGGCCCACAGGTGTCTGGAGGCACTCAGTGACCTTGGAGAGAAAATCATGCACACCCGTGGGGCCTAGGAGTCCCCGGACGTGTACTTCCTTTAAAGCAAAGCGACTAAGAACTCCTGGAAAGAGCTGCATGCCTCCCTTTCTGCACGGCTACTCAGGGCATAACCTGGAGGCGAGTTCTCACGCTGAGGTTCCCTTTAGCTCTAGAGCCTGTCATGCAGACCACCACCGCGGCCACGGAAGCCCCTGGTTTAGAGAGAGCAAACTCATAATTTTCCCAGAAGCATTCTTCCAGGGCTCACTGGCCTGTCGGGCGCCGGGAATGTCAGGGAGCTTCAAGGCAGGCAAGAATGCCGCCCTCCAAATGGGAAAGCAGGGCTAGTTCCAGCAGGCCCCCGTTTTCATGGGCACACTCAGCGTACATCCCTGTGGTTTCTAACAAGTCCCAAGAGACACCGGTTACCCTCTGTTTCCTTCCCTGAGTCAACTTATCGCAGTAGGGATTCCCGCATCCAGTGAACTGTCTCAACCAAGGAACGCTGTAGCTGCTCCTCTGGGCCTGGGGCTGCCTGCAGTGCCAAAGAAGGAAGAGGACTTGAATTGCAGTAAGAACCCAAGCCGCCGTCCTCTAGGAGGCACGGTGCCTTCAGTCAGGAGGTCCTGGATGGAATGCGAAGATGAGGGTTACTCTGAGCGCAGCTCCGATTAGGGCAACGCGTAAGACCTCCGCGCCATGTGGGATGTGCCAGAACGGTGCTCGTGAACATGTGCGAGTGCTGAGGAAACCAAGCTGCTCCAAAAGAGAGGGCAGTGCGTTTCCCTACGCTCGGCGTGCACAGAGGGGCTCTAAAGGGCTACGGGCCTGGATGTTGCTTAGCAGACCCAGGTGCGCCTGGGGTTACTCAGTGTTCCTGCTGGGAACAGGGTGCCCCGGCTAGCCTCCCAGGTGTCCAGAAAGCTGTGCTGCCGTTCAAGGTATGCAGAGCAGAGTCCTCCGCCTCCTGGAAGCTGCAGCACGCCTCCGCTTCTGCACGGCAAATCAGGGCCTTACTTCCAGGCATGGGTTCATGCTGGGTGTGCCGGGAGCCACACAGCATGCTAAGATGCTGACTTTCTCTTCGAGGAGAGTGACTTCAGGTACGAGGGCGGGCCTCGCAGTGCTCCAAGCACAGCGTTCTCTCATGGCAGCTCACACAAGGGCCATGACAGAGTTTTCCTGGGCACTTCGTACTCACCAGCCATGTTGTCCTGAGGGCGTTCGAGGGCTCTGGAGATGTAGCGCTCCTCAAGGAACGCGCAGTGTGTGGTTGCCCAGCACTCGGCACGCACAGGGGTCCTCCGAGGGAATCAACCAGTGGACCTCGATGTTGCTCAGCGGGCCCACAGGTGTCTGGAGGCACTTAGTGACCTTGGAGGGAAAATGATGCACACACGTGGGGCCTAGGAGTCCCCGGACGTGTACTTCCTTTAAAGCAAAGCGACTAAGAACTCCTGGAAAGAGCTGCATGCCTCCCTTTCTGCACGGCTACTCAGGGCCTAACCTGGAGGCGAGTTCTCACGTTGAGGTTCCCTGTAGCTCTAGAGCCTGTCATGCAGACCGCCACCGCGGCCACGGAAGCCCCTGGTTTAGAGAGAGCAAACTCATAATTTTCCCCGAAGCATTCTTCCAGGGCTCACTGGCCTGTCGGGAGCCGGGAATGTCAGGGAGCTTCAAGGCAGGCATGAATGCCGCCCTCCAAATGGGAAAGCAGGGCTAGTTCCAGCAGGCCCCCGTTTTCATGGGCACACTCAGCGTACATCCCTGTGGTTTCCAACGAGTCCCAAGAGACACCGGTTACCCTGTGTTTCCTTCCCTGAGTCAACTTATCGAAGTAGGGAGTCCCGCATCCAGCGAACTGTCTCAACCAAGGAATGCCGTAGCTGCTCCTCTGGGCCTGGGGCTGCCTGCAGTGCCAAAGAAGGAACAGGACTTGAATTGCAGTAAGAACCCAAGCCGCCGTCCTCTAGGAGGCACGGTGCCTTCAGTCAGGAGGTCCTGGATGGAATGCGAAGACGAGGGATACTCTGAGCGCAGCTCCGATTAGGGCAACGCGTAAGACCTCCGCGCCATGTGGGATGTGCCAGAACGGTGCTCGTGAACGTGTGCGAGTGCTGAGGAAACCAAGCTGCTCCAAAAGAGAGGGCAGTGCGTTTCCCTACGCTCGGCGTGCACGGAGGGGCTCTAAAGGGCTACGGGCCTGGATGTTGCTTAGCAGACCCAGGGGCGCCTGGGGTTACTCAGTGTTCCTGCCGGGAACAGGGTGCCCCGGCTAGCCTCCCAGGTGTCCAGAAATCTGTGCTGCCGTTCAAGGTATGCAGAGCAGAGCCCTCCGCCTCCTGGAAGCTGCAGCACGCCTCCGCTTCTGCACGGCAAATCAGGGCCTTACTTCCAGGCATGGGTTCACGCTGGGTGTGCCGGGAGCCACACAGCATGCTAAGATGCTGACTTTCCCTCGAGCAGACTGACTTCAGGTACGAGGGCAGGCCTCGCAGTGTTCCAAGCACAGCGTTCTCTCATGGCAGCTCACACAAGGGCCATGACAGAGTCTTCCTGGGCACTTCGCACTCACCAGCCATGTTGTCCTGAGGGCGTTCGAGGGCTCTGGAGATGTAGCGCTCCTCAAGGAACGCACAGTGTGTGGTTGCCCAGCACTCGGCACGCACAGGGGTCCTCCGAGGGAATCAACCAATGGACCTTGACGTTGCTCAGCCGGCCCACAGGTGTCTGGAGGCACTCAGTGACCTTGGAGAGAAAATCATGCACACCCGTGGGGCCTAGGAGTCCCCGGACGTGTACTTCCTTTAAAGCAAAGCGACTAAGAACTCCTGGAAAGAGCTGCATGCCTCCCTTTCTGCACGGCTACTCAGGGCCTAACCTGGAGGCGAGTTCTCACGCTGAGGTTCCCTTTAGCTCTAGAGCCTGTCATGCAGACCACCACCGCGGCCACGGAAGCCCCTGGTTTAGAGAGAGCAAACTCATAATTTTCCCAGAAGCATTCTTCCAGGGCTCACTGGCCTGTCGGGCGCCGGGAATGTCAGGGAGCTTCAAGGCAGGCAAGAATGCCGCCCTCCAAATGGGAAAGCAGGGCTAGTTCCAGCAGGCCCCCGTTTTCATGGGCACACTCAGCGTACATCCCTGTGGTTTCTAACGAGTCCCAAGAGACACCGGTTACCCTGTGTTTCCTTCCCTGAGTCAACTTATTGAAGTAGGGAGTCTCGCATCTAGCGAACTGTCTCATCCAAGGAACGCCGTAGCTACTCCTCTGGGCCTGGGGCTGCCTGCAGTGCCAAAGAAGGAACAGGACTTGAATTGCAGTAAGAACCCAAGCCGCCGTCCTCTAGGAGGCACGGTGCCTTCAGTCAGGAGGTCCTGGATGGAATGCGAAGACGAGGGTTACTCTGAGCGCAGCTCCGATTAGGCCAACGCGTAAGACCTCTGCGCCATGTGGGATGTGCCAGAACGGTGTTCGTGAACGTGTGCGAGTGCTGAGGAAACCAAGCTGCTCCAAAAGAGAGGGCAGTGCGTTTCCCTACGCTCGGCGTGCACAGAGGGGCTCTAAAGGGCTACGGCCCTGGATGTTGCTTAGCAGACCTAGGTGCGCCTAGGGTTACTCAGTGTTCCTGCCGGGAACAGCGTGCCCCGGCCAGCCTCCCAGGTGTCCAGAAAGCTGTGCTGCCGTTCAAGGTATGCAGAGCAGAGGCCACCGCCTCCTGGAAACTGCAGCACGCCTCCACTTCTGCACGGCAAATCAGGGCCTTACTTCCAGGCATGGGTTCACGCTGGGTGTGCCAGGAGCCACACAACATGCTAAGATGCTGACTTTCTCCTCCAGCAGAGTGACTTCAGGTACGAGGGCGGGCCTCACATTGTTCCAAGCACAGCGTTCTCTCATGGCAGCTCACACAAGGGCCATGACAGAGTCTTCCTGGGCACTTCGCACTCACCAGCCATGTTGTCCTGAGGGCGTTCGAGGGCTCTGGAGATGTAGCGCTCCTCAAGGAACGCGCAGTGTGTGGTTGCCCAGCACTCGGCACGCACAGGGTTCCTCCGAGGGAATCAACCAATGGACCTCGACGTTGCTCAGCCGGCCCACAGGTGTCTGGAGGCACTCAGTGACCTTGGAGGGAAAATGATGCACACCCGTGGGGCCTAGGAGTCCCCGGACGTGTACTTCCTTTAAAGCAAAGGAACTAAGAACTCCTGGAAAGAGCTGCATGCCTCCCTTTCTGCACGGCTACTCAGGGCCTAACCTGGAGGCGAGTTCTCACGTTGAGGTTCCCTTTAGCTCTAGAGCCTGTCATGCGGACCGCCACCGGGGACACGGAAGCCCCTGGTTTAGAGAGAGCAAACTCATAATTTTCCCCGAAGCATTCTTCCAGGGCTCACTGGCCTGTCGGGAGCCGGGAATGTCAGGGAGCTTCAAGGCAGGCATGAATGCCGCCCTCCAAATGGGAAAGCAGGGCTAGTTCCAGCAGGCCCCCGTTTTCATGGGCACACTCAGCGTACATCCCTGTGGTTTCTAACAACTCCCAAGAGACACCGGTTACCCTCTGTTTCCTTCCCTGAGTCAACTTATCGCAGTAGGGATTCCCGCATCCAGTGAACTGTCTCAACCAAGGAACGCCGTAGCTGCTCCTCTGGGCCTGGGGCTGCCTGCAGTGCCAAAGAAGGAAGAGGACTTGAATTGCAGTAAGAACCCAAGCCGCCTTCCTCTAGACGGCACGGTGCCTTCAGTCAGGAGGTCCTGGATGGAATGCGAAGACGAGGGTTACTCTGAGCGCAGCTCCGATTAGGCCAACGCGTAAGACCTCTGCGCCATGTGGGATGTGCCAGAACGGTGTTCGTGAACGTGTGCGAGTGCTGAGGAAACCAAGCTGCTCCAAAAGAGAGGGCAGTGCGTTTCCCTACGCTCGGCGTGCACAGAGGGGCTCTAAAGGGCTACGGCCCTGGATGTTGCTTAGCAGACCTAGGTGCGCCTAGGGTTACTCAGTGTTCCTGCCGGGAACAGCGTGCCCCGGCCAGCCTCCCAGGTGTCCAGAAAGCTGTGCTGCCGTTCAAGGTATGCAGAGCAGAGGCCACCGCCTCCTGGAAACTGCAGCACGCCTCCACTTCTGCACGGCAAATCAGGGCCTTACTTCCAGGCATGGGTTCACGCTGGGTGTGCCAGGAGCCACACAACATGCTAAGATGCTGACTTTCTCCTCCAGCAGAGTGACTTCAGGTACGAGGGCGGGCCTCACATTGTTCCAAGCACAGCGTTCTCTCATGGCAGCTCACACAAGGGCCATGACAGAGTCTTCCTGGGCACTTCGCACTCACCAGCCATGTTGTCCTGAGGGCGTTCGAGGGCTCTGGAGATGTAGCGCTCCTCAAGGAACGCGCAGTGTGTGGTTGCCCAGCACTCGGCACGCACAGGGTTCCTCCGAGGGAATCAACCAATGGACCTCGACGTTGCTCAGCCGGCCCACAGGTGTCTGGAGGCACTCAGTGACCTTGGAGGGAAAATGATGCACACCCGTGGGGCCTAGGAGTCCCCGGACGTGTACTTCCTTTAAAGCAAAGGAACTAAGAACTCCTGGAAAGAGCTGCATGCCTCCCTTTCTGCACGGCTACTCAGGGCCTAACCTGGAGGCGAGTTCTCACGTTGAGGTTCCCTTTAGCTCTAGAGCCTGTCATGCGGACCGCCACCGGGGACACGGAAGCCCCTGGTTTAGAGAGAGCAAACTCATAATTTTCCCCGAAGCATTCTTCCAGGGCTCACTGGCCTGTCGGGAGCCGGGAATGTCAGGGAGCTTCAAGGCAGGCATGAATGCCGCCCTCCAAATGGGAAAGCAGGGCTAGTTCCAGCAGGCCCCCGTTTTCATGGGCACACTCAGCGTACATCCCTGTGGTTTCTAACAACTCCCAAGAGACACCGGTTACCCTCTGTTTCCTTCCCTGAGTCAACTTATCGCAGTAGGGATTCCCGCATCCAGTGAACTGTCTCAACCAAGGAACGCCGTAGCTGCTCCTCTGGGCCTGGGGCTGCCTGCAGTGCCAAAGAAGGAAGAGGACTTGAATTGCAGTAAGAACCCAAGCCGCCTTCCTCTAGACGGCACGGTGCCTTCAGTCAGGAGGTCCTGGATGGAATGCGAAGACGAGGGTTACTCTGAGCACAGCTCCGATTAGGGCAACGCGTAAGACCTCCGCGCCATGTGGGATGTGCCAGAACGGTGCTCGTGAACATGTGCGAGTGCTGAGGAAACCAAGCTGCTCCAAAAGAGAGGGCAGTGCGTTTCCCTACGCTCGGCGTGCACAGAGGGGCTCTAAAGGGCTACGGGCCTGGATGTTGCTTAGCAGACCCAGGTGCGCCTGGGGTTACTCAGTGTTCCTGCTGGGAACAGGGTGCCCCGGCTAGCCTCCCAGGTGTCCAGAAAGCTGTGCTGCCGTTCAAGGTATGCAGAGCAGAGTCCTCCGCCTCCTGGAAGCTGCAGCACGCCTCCGCTTCTGCACGGCAAATCAGGGCCTTACTTCCAGGCATGGGTTCATGCTGGGTGTGCCGGGAGCCACACAGCATGCTAAGATGCTGACTTTCTCTTTGAGGAGAGTGACTTCAGGTACGAGGGCGGGCCTCGCAGTGTTCCAAGCACAGCGTTCTCTCATGGCATCTCACACAAGGGCCATGACAGAGTCTTCCTGGGCACTTCGTACTCACCAGCCATGTTGTCCTGAGGGCGTTCGAGGGCTCTGGAGATGTAGCGCTCCTCAAGGAACGCGCAGTGTGTGGTTGCCCAGCACTCGGCACGCACAGGGGTCCTCCGAGGGAATCAACCAGTGGACCTCGATGTTGCTCAGCCGGCCCACAGGTGTCTGGAGGCACTCAGTGACCTTGGAGGGAAAATGATGCACACCCGTGGGGCCTAGGAGTCCCCGGACGTGTACTTCCTTTAAAGCAAAGCGACTAAGAACTCCTGGAAAGAGCTGCATGCCTCCCTTTCTGCACGGCTACTCAGGGCCTAACCTGGAGGCGAGTTCTCACGTTGAGGTTCCCTTTAGCTCTAGAGCCTGTCATGCGGACCGCCACCGGGGACACGGAAGCCCCTGGTTTAGAGAGAGCAAACTCATAATTTTCCCCGAAGCATTCTTCCAGGGCTCACTGGCCTGTCGGGAGCCGGGAATGTCAGGGAGCTTCAAGGCAGGCATGAATGCCGCCCTCCAAATGGGAAAGCAGGGCTAGTTCCAGGAGGCCCCCGTTTTCATGGGCACACTCAGCGTACATCCCTGTGGTTTCTAACAAGTCCCAAGAGACACCGGTTACCCTCTGTTTCCTTCCCTGAGTCAACTTATCGCAGTAGGGATTCCCGCATCCAGTGAACTGTCTCAACCAAGGAACGCCGTAGCTGCTCCTCTGGGCCTGGGGCTGCCTGCAGTGCCAAAGAAGGAAGAGGACTTGAATTGCAGTAAGAACCCAAGCCGCCGTCCTCTAGGAGGCACGGTGCCTTCAGTCAGGAGGTCCTGGATGGAATGCGAAGACGAGGGTTACTCTGAGCGCAGCTCCGATTAGGGCAACGCGTAAGACCTCCGCGCCATTTGGGATGTGCCAGAACGGTGCTCGTGAACATGTGCGAGTGCTGAGGAAACCAAGCTGCTCCAAAAGAGAGGGCAGTGCGTTTCCCTACGCTCGGCGTGCACAGAGGGGCTCTAAAGGGCTACGGGCCTGGATGTTGCTTAGCAGACCCAGGTGCGCCTGGGGTTACTCAGTGTTCCTGCTGGGAACAGGGTGCCCCGGCTAGCCTCCCAGGTGTCCAGAAAGCTGTGCTGCCGTTCAAGGTATGCAGAGCAGAGTCCTCCGCCTCCTGGAAGCTGCAGCACGCCTCCGCTTCTGCAGGGCAAATCAGGGCCTTACTTCCAGGCATGGGTTCATGCTGGGTGTGCCGGGAGCCACACAGCATGCTAAGATGCTGACTTTCTCTTCGAGGAGAGTGACTTCAGGTACGAGGGCGGGCCTCGCAGTGCTCCAAGCACAGCGTTCTCTCATGGCAGCTCACACAAGGGCCATGACAGAGTGTTCCTGGGCACTTCGTACTCACCAGCCATGTTGTCCTGAGGGCGTTCGAGGGCTCTGGAGATGTAGCGCTCCTCAAGGAACGCGCAGTGTGTGGTTGCCCAGCACTCGGCACGCACAGGGGTCCTCCGAGGGAATCAACCAGTGGACCTCGATGTTGCTCAGCCGGCCCACAGGTGTCTGGAGGCACTCAGTGACCTTGGAGGGAAAATGATGCACACACGTGGGGCCTAGGAGTCCCCGGACGTGTACTTCCTTTAAAGCAAAGCGACTAAGAACTCCTGGAAAGAGCTGCATGCCTCCCTTTCTGCACGGCTACTCAGGGCCTAACCTGGAGGCGAGTTCTCACGTTGAGGTTCCCTGTAGCTCTAGAGCCTGTCATGCAGACCGCCACCGCGGCCACGGAAGCCCCTGGTTTAGAGAGAGCAAACTCATAATTTTCCCCGAAGCATTCTTCCAGGGCTCACTGGCCTGTCGGGAGCCGGGAATGTCAGGGAGCTTCAAGGCAGGCATGAATGCCGCCCTCCAAATGGGAAAGCAGGGCTAGTTCCAGCAGGCCCCCGTTTTCATGGGCACACTCAGCGTACATCCCTGTGGTTTCCAACGAGTCCCAAGAGACACCGGTTACCCTGTGTTTCCTTCCCTGAGTCAACTTATCGAAGTAGGGATTCCCGCATCCAGCGAACTGTCTCAACCAAGGAACGCCGTAGCTGCTCCTCTGGGCCTGGGGCTGCCTGCAGTGCCAAAGAAGGAACAGGACTTGAATTGCAGTAAGAACCCAAGCCGCCGTCCTCTAGGAGGCACGGTGCCTTCAGTCAGGAGGTCCTGGATGGAATGCGAAGACGAGGGTTACTCTGAGCGCAGCTCCGATTAGGGCAACGCGTAAGACCTCCACGCCATGTGGGATGTGCCAGAACGGTGCTCGTGAACGTGTGCGAGTGCTGAGGAAACCAAGCTGCTCCAAAAGAGAGGGCAGTGCGTTTCCCTACGATCGGCGTGCACAGAGGGGCTCTAAAGGGCTACGGGCCTGGATGTTGCTTAGCAGACCCAGGGGCGCCTGGGGTTACTCAGTGTTCCTGCCGGGAACAGGGTGCCCCGGCTAGCCTCCCAGGTGTCCAGAAATCTGTGCTGCCGTTCAAGGTATGCAGAGCAGAGCCCTCCGCCTCCTGGAAGCTGCAGCACGCCTCCGCTTCTGCACGGCAAATCAGGGCCTTACTTCCAGGCATGGGTTCACGCTGGGTGTGCCGGGAGCCACACAGCATGCTAAGATGCTGACTTTCCCTCGAGCAGACTGACTTCAGGTACGAGGGCAGGCCTCGCAGTGTTCCAAGCACAGCGTTCTCTCATGGCAGCTCACACAAGGGCCATGACAGAGTCTTCCTGGGCACTTCGCACTCACCAGCCATGTTGTCCTGAGGGCGTTCGAGGGCTCTGGAGATGTAGCGCTCCTCAAGGAACGCACAGTGTGTGGTTGCCCAGCACTCGGCACGCACAGGGGTCCTCCGAGGGAATCAACCAATGGACCTTGACGTTGCTCAGCCGGCCCACAGGTGTCTGGAGGCACTCAGTGACCTTGGAGAGAAAATCATGCACACCCGTGGGGCCTAGGAGTCCCCGGACGTGTACTTCCTTTAAAGCAAAGCGACTAAGAACTCCTGGAAAGAGCTGCATGCCTCCCTTTCTGCACGGCTACTCAGGGCCTAACCTGGAGGCGAGTTCTCACGCTGAGGTTCCCTTTAGCTCTAGAGCCTGTCATGCAGACCACCACCGCGGCCACGGAAGCCCCTGGTTTAGAGAGAGCAAACTCATAATTTTCCCAGAAGCATTCTTCCAGGGCTCACTGGCCTGTCGGGCGCCGGGAATGTCAGGGAGCTTCAAGGCAGGCAAGAATGCCGCCCTCCAAATGGGAAAGCAGGGCTAGTTCCAGCAGGCCCCCGTTTTCATGGGCACACTCAGCGTACATCCCTGTGGTTTCTAACGAGTCCCAAGAGACACCGGTTACCCTGTGTTTCCTTCCCTGAGTCAACTTATTGAAGTAGGGAGTCTCGCATCTAGCGAACTGTCTCATCCAAGGAACGCCGTAGCTACTCCTCTGGGCCTGGGGCTGCCTGCAGTGCCAAAGAAGGAACAGGACTTGAATTGCAGTAAGAACCCAAGCCGCCGTCCTCTAGGAGGCACGGTGCCTTCAGTCAGGAGGTCCTGGATGGAATGCGAAGACGAGGGTTACTCTGAGCGCAGCTCCGATTAGGCCAACGCGTAAGACCTCCGCGCCATGTGGGATGTGCCAGAACGGTGTTCGTGAACGTGTGCGAGTGCTGAGGAAACCAAGCTGCTCCAAAAGAGAGGGCAGTGCGTTTCCCTACGCTCGGCGTGCACAGAGGGGCTCTAAAGGGCTACGGCCCTGGATGTTGCTTAGAAGACCTAGGTGCGCCTAGGGTTACTCAGTGTTCCTGCCGGGAACAGCGTGCCCCGGCCAGCCTCCCAGGTGTCCAGAAAGCTGTGCTGCCGTTCAAGGTATGCAGAGCAGAGGCCACCGCCTCCTGGAAACTGCAGCACGCCTCCACTTCTGCACGGCAAATCAGGGCCTTACTTCCAGGCATGGGTTCACGCTGGGTGTGCCAGGAGCCACACAACATGCTAAGATGCTGACTTTCTCCTCCAGCAGAGTGACTTCAGGTACGAGGGCGGGCCTCACATTGTTCCAAGCACAGCGTTCTCTCATGGCAGCTCACACAAGGGCCATGACAGAGTCTTCCTGGGCACTTCGCACTCACCAGCCATGTTGTCCTGAGGGCGTTCGAGGGCTCTGGAGATGTAGCGCTCCTCAAGGAACGCGCAGTGTGTGGTTGCCCAGCACTCGGCACGCACAGGGTTCCTCCGAGGGAATCAACCAATGGACCTCGACGTTGCTCAGCCGGCCCACAGGTGTCTGGAGGCACTCAGTGACCTTGGAGGGAAAATGATGCACACCCGTGGGGCCTAGGAGTCCCCGGACGTGTACTTCCTTTAAAGCAAAGGAACTAAGAACTCCTGGAAAGAGCTGCATGCCTCCCTTTCTGCACGGCTACTCAGGGCCTAACCTGGAGGCGAGTTCTCACGTTGAGGTTCCCTTTAGCTCTAGAGCCTGTCATGCGGACCGCCACCGGGGACACGGAAGCCCCTGGTTTAGAGAGAGCAAACTCATAATTTTCCCCGAAGCATTCTTCCAGGGCTCACTGGCCTGTCGGGAGCCGGGAATGTCAGGGAGCTTCAAGGCAGGCATGAATGCCGCCCTCCAAATGGGAAAGCAGGGCTAGTTCCAGCAGGCCCCCGTTTTCATGGGCACACTCAGCGTACATCCCTGTGGTTTCTAACAACTCCCAAGAGACACCGGTTACCCTCTGTTTCCTTCCCTGAGTCAACTTATCGCAGTAGGGATTCCCGCATCCAGTGAACTGTCTCAACCAAGGAACGCCGTAGCTGCTCCTCTGGGCCTGGGGCTGCCTGCAGTGCCAAAGAAGGAAGAGGACTTGAATTGCAGTAAGAACCCAAGCCGCCTTCCTCTAGACGGCACGGTGCCTTCAGTCGGGAGGTCCTGGATGGAATGCGAAGACGAGGGTTACTCTGAGCACAGCTCCGATTAGGGCAACGCGTAAGACCTCCGCGCCATGTGGGATGTGCCAGAACGGTGCTCGTGAACATGTGCGAGTGCTGAGGAAACCAAGCTGCTCCAAAAGAGAGGGCAGTGCGTTTCCCTACGCTCGGCGTGCACAGAGGGGCTCTAAAGGGCTACGGGCCTGGATGTTGCTTAGCAGACCCAGGTGCGCCTGGGGTTACTCAGTGTTCCTGCTGGGAACAGGGTGCCCCGGCTAGCCTCCCAGGTGTCCAGAAAGCTCTGCTGCCGTTCAAGGTATGCAGAGCAGAGTCCTCCGCCTCCTGGAAGCTGCAGCACGCCTCCGCTTCTGCACGGCAAATCAGGGCCTTACTTCCAGGCATGGGTTCATGCTGGGTGTGCCGGGAGCCACACAGCATGCTAAGATGCTGACTTTCTCTTCGAGGAGAGTGACTTCAGGTACGAGGGCGGGCCTCGCAGTGTTCCAAGCACAGCGTTCTCTCATGGCATCTCACACAAGGGCCATGACAGAGTCTTCCTGGGCACTTCGTACTCACCAGCCATGTTGTCCTGAGGGCGTTCGAGGGCTCTGGAGATGTAGCGCTCCTCAAGGAACGCGCAGTGTGTGGTTGCCCAGCACTCGGCACGCACAGGGGTCCTCCGAGGGAATCAACCAGTGGACCTCGATGTTGCTCAGCCGGCCCACAGGTGTCTGGAGGCACTCAGTGACCTTGGAGGGAAAATGATGCACACACGTGGGGCCTAGGAGTCCCCGGACGTGTACTTCCTTTAAAGCAAAGCGACTAAGAACTCCTGGAAAGAGCTGCATGCCTCCCTTTCTGCACGGCTACTCAGGGCCTAACCTGGAGGCGAGTTCTCACGTTGAGGTTCCCTGTAGCTCTAGAGCCTGTCATGCAGACCGCCACCGCGGCCACGGAAGCCCCTGGTTTAGAGAGAGCAAACTCATAATTTTCCCCGAAGCATTCTTCCAGGGCTCACTGGCCTGTCGGGAGCCGGGAATGTCAGGGAGCTTCAGGGCAGGCATGAATGCCGCCCTCCAAATGGGAAAGCAGGGCTAGTTCCAGCAGGCCCCCGTTTTCATGGGCACACTCAGCGTACATCCCTGTGGTTTCCAACGAGTCCCAAGAGACACCGGTTACCCTGTGTTTCCTTCCCTGAGTCAACTTATCGAAGTAGGGATTCCCGCATCCAGCGAACTGTCTCAACCAAGGAACGCCGTAGCTGCTCCTCTGGGCCTGGGGCTGCCTGCAGTGCCAAAGAAGGAAGAGGACTTGAATTGCAGTAAGAACCCAAGCCGCCGTCCTCTAGGAGGCACGGTGCCTTCAGTCAGGAGGTCCTGGATGGAATGCGAAGACGAGGGTTACTCTGAGCGCAGCTCCGATTAGGGCAACGCGTAAGACCTCCACGCCATGTGGGATGTGCCAGAACGGTGCTCGTGAACGTGTGCGAGTGCTGAGGAAACCAAGCTGCTCCAAAAGAGAGGGCAGTGCGTTTCCCTACGCTCGGCGTGCACAGAGGGGCTCTAAAGGGCTACGGGCCTGGATGTTGCTTAGCAGACCCAGGGGCGCCTGGGGTTACTCAGTGTTCCTGCCGGGAACAGGGTGCCCCGGCTAGCCTCCCAGGTGTCCAGAAATCTGTGCTGCCGTTCAAGGTATGCAGAGCAGAGCCCTCCGCCTCCTGGAAGCTGCAGCACGCCTCCGCTTCTGCACGGCAAATCAGGGCCTTACTTCCAGGCATGGGTTCATGCTGGGTGTGCCGGGAGCCACACAGCATGCTAAGATGCTGACTTTCCCTCGAGCAGACTGACTTCAGGTACGAGGGCAGGCCTCGCAGTGTTCCAAGCACAGCGTTCTCTCATGGCAGCTCACACAAGGGCCATGACAGAGTCTTCCTGGGCACTTCGCACTCACCAGCCATGTTGTCCTGAGGGCGTTCGAGGGCTCTGGAGATGTAGCGCTCCTCAAGGAACGCGCAGTGTGTGGTTGCCCAGCACTCGGCACGCACAGGGGTCCTCCGAGGGAATCAACCAGTGGACCTCGATGTTGCTCAGCCGGCCCACAGGTGTCTGGAGGCACTCAGTGACCTTGGACGGAAAATGATGCACACACGTGGGGCCTAGGAGTCCCCGGACGTGTACTTCCTTTAAAGCAAAGTGACTAAGAACTCCTGGAAAGAGCTGCATGCCTCCCTTTCTGCACGGCTACTCAGGGCCTAACCTGGAGGCGAGTTCTCACGCTGAGGTTCCCTTTAGCTCTAGAGCCTGTCATGCAGACCACCACCGCGGCCACGGAAGCCCCTGGTTTAGAGAGAGCAAACTCATAATTTTCCCAGAAGCATTCTTCCAGGGCTCACTGGCCTGTCGGGCGACGGGAATGTCAGGGAGCTTCAAGGCAGGCAAGAATGCCGCCCTCCAAATGGGAAAGCAGGGCTAGTTCCAGCAGGCCCCCGTTTTCATGGGCACACTCAGCGTACATCCCTGTGGTTTCTAACGAGTCCCAAGAGACACCGGTTACCCTGTGTTTCCTTCCCTGAGTCAACTTATTGAAGTAGGGAGTCTCGCATCTAGCGAACTGTCTCATCCAAGGAACGCCGTAGCTGCTCCTCTGGGCCTGGGGCTGCCTGCAGTGCCAAAGAAGGAACAGGACTTGAATTGCAGTAAGAACCCAAGCCGCCGTCCTCTAGGAGGCACGGTGCCTTCAGTCAGGAGGTCCTGGATGGAATGCGAAGACGAGGGTTACTCTGAGCGCAGCTCCGATTAGGCCAACGCGTAAGACCTCCGCGCCATGTGGGATGTGCCAGAACGGTGTTCGTGAACGTGTGCGAGTGCTGAGGAAACCAAGCTGCTCCAAAAGAGAGGGCAGTGCGTTTCCCTACGCTCGGCGTGCACAGAGGGGCTCTAAAGGGCTACGGCCCTGGATGTTGCTTAGCAGACCTAGGTGCGCCTGGGGTTACTCAGTGTTCCTGCCGGGAACAGCGTGCCCCGGCCAGCCTCCCAGGTGTCCAGAAAGCTGTGCTGCCGTTCAAGGTATGCAGAGCAGAGGCCACCGCCTCCTGGAAACTGCAGCACGCCTCCACTTCTGCACGGCAAATCAGGGCCTTACTTCCAGGCATGGGTTCACGCTGGGTGTGCCAGGAGCCACACAACATGCTAAGATGCTGACTTTCTCCTCCAGCAGAGTGACTTCAGGTACGAGGGCGGGCCTCACAGTGTTCCAAGCACAGCGTTCTCTCATGGCAGCTCACACAAGGGCCATGACAGAGTCTTCCTGGGCACTTCGCACTCACCAGCCATGTTGTCCTGAGGGCGTTCGAGGGCTCTGGAGATGTAGCGCTCCTCAAGGAACGCGCAGTGTGTGGTTGCCCAGCACTCGGCACGCACAGGTTTCCTCCGAGGGAATCAACCAATGGACCTCGACGTTGCTCAGCCGGCCCACAGGTGTCTGGAGGCACTCAGTGACCTTGGAGGGAAAATGATGCACACCCGTGGGGCCTAGGAGTCCCCGGACGTGTACTTCCTTTAAAGCAAAGCGACTAAGAACTCCTGGAAAGAGCTGCATGCCTCCCTTTCTGCACGGCTACTCAGGGCCTAACCTGGAGGCGAGTTCTCACGTTGAGGTTCCCTTTAGCTCTAGAGCCTGTCATGCGGACCGCCACCGGGGACACGGAAGCCCCTGGTTTAGAGAGAGCAAACTCATAATTTTCCCCGAAGCATTCTTCCAGGGCTCACTGGCCTGTCGGGAGCCGGGAATGTCAGGGAGCTTCAAGGCAGGCATGAATGCCGCCCTCCAAATGGGAAAGCAGGGCTAGTTCCTGCAGGCCCCCGTTTTCATGGGCACACTCAGCGTACATCCCTGTGGTTTCCAACGAGTCCCAAGAGACACCAGTTACCCTGTGTTTCCTTCCCTGAGTCAACTTATCGAAGTAGGGATTCCCGCATCCAGCAAACTGTTTCAACCAAGGAACGCCGTAGCTGCTCCTCTGGGCCTGGGGCTGCCTGCAGTGCCAAAGAAGGAAGAGGACTTGAATTGCAGTAAGAACCCAAGCCGCCGTCCTCTAGGAGGCACGGTGCCTTCAGTCAGGAGGTCCTGGATGGAATGCGAAGACGAGGGTTACTCTGAGCGCAGCTCCGATTAGGGCAACGCGTAAGACCTCCGCGCCATGTGGGATGTGCCAGAACGGTGCTCGTGAACGTGTGCGAGTGCTGAGGAAACCAAGCTGCTCCAAAAGAGAGGGCAGTGCGTTTCCCTACGCTCGGCGTGCACAGAGGGGCTCTAAAGGGCTACGGGCCTGGATGTTGCTTAGCAGACCCAGGGGCGCCTGGGGTTACTCAGTGTTCCTGCCGGGAACAGGGTGCCCCGGCTAGCCTCCCAGGTGTCCAGAAATCTGTGCTGCCGTTCAAGGTATGCAGAGCAGAGCCCTCCGCCTCCTGGAAGCTGCAGCACGCCTCCGCTTCTGCACGGCAAATCAGGGCCTTACTTCCAGGCATGGGTTCATGCTGGGTGTGCCGGGAGCCACACAGCATGCTAAGATGCTGACTTTCTCTTCGAGGAGAGTGACTTCAGGTACGAGGGCGGGCCTCGCAGTGTTCCAAGCACAGCGTTCTCTCATGGCATCTCACACAAGGGCCATGACAGAGTCTTCCTGGGCACTTCGTACTCACCAGCCATGTTGTCCTGAGGGCGTTCGAGGGCTCTGGAGATGTAGCGCTCCTCAAGGAACGCGCAGTGTGTGGTTGCCCAGCACTCGGCACGCACAGGGGTCCTCCGAGGGAATCAACCAGTGGACCTCGATGTTGCTCAGCCGGCCCACAGGTGTCTGGAGGCACTCAGTGACCTTGGAGGGAAAATGATGCACACCCGTGGGGTCTAGGAGTCCCCGGACGTGTACTTCCTTTAAAGCAAAGCGACTAAGAACTCCTGGAAAGAGCTGCATGCCTCCCTTTCTGCACGGCTACTCAGGGCCTAACCTGGAGGCGAGTTCTCACGTTGAGGTTCCCTGTAGCTCTAGAGCCTGTCATGCAGACCGCCACCGCGGCCACGGAAGCCCCTGGTTTAGAGAGAGCAAACTCATAATTTTCCCCGAAGCATTCTTCCAGGGCTCACTGGCCTGTCGGGAGCCGGGAATGTCAGGGAGCTTCAAGGCAGGCATGAATGCCGCCCTCCAAATGGGAAAGCAGGGCTAGTTCCAGCAGGCCCCCGTTTTCATGGGCACACTCAGCGTACATCCCTGTGGTTTCCAACGAGTCCCAAGAGACACCGGTTACCCTGTGTTTCCTTCCCTGAGTCAACTTATCGAAGTAGGGAGTCCCGCATCCAGCGAACTGTCTCAACCAAGGAACGCCGTAGCTGCTCCTCTGGGCCTGGGGCTGCCTGCAGTGCCAAAGAAGGAACAGGACTTGAATTGCAGTAAGAACCCAAGCCGCCGTCCTCTAGGAGGCACGGTGCCTTCAGTCAGGAGGTCCTGGATGGAATGCGAAGACGAGGGTTACTCTGAGCGCAGCTCCGATTAGGGCAACGCGTAAGACCTCCGCGCCATGTGGGATGTGCCAGAACGGTGCTCGTGAACGTGTGCGAGTGCTGAGGAAACCAAGCTGCTCCAAAAGAGAGGGCAGTGCGTTTCCCTACGCTCGGCGTGCACAGAGGGGCTCTAAAGGGCTACGGGCCTGGATGTTGCTTAGCAGACCCAGGGGCGCCTGGGGTTACTCAGTGTTCCTGCCGGGAACAGGGTGCCCCGGCTAGCCTCCCAGGTGTCCAGAAATCTGTGCTGCCGTTCAAGGTATGCAGAGCAGAGCCCTCCGCCTCCTGGAAGCTGCAGCACGCCTCCGCTTCTGCACGGCAAATCAGGGCCTTACTTCCAGGCATGGGTTCACGCTGGGTGTGCCGGGAGCCACACAGCATGCTAAGATGCTGACTTTCCCTCGAGCAGACTGACTTCAGGTACGAGGGCAGGCCTCGCAGTGTTCCAAGCACAGCGTTCTCTCATGGCAGCTCACACAAGGGCCATGACAGAGTCTTCCTGGGCACTTCGCACTCACCAGCCATGTTGTCCTGAGGGCGTTCGAGGGCTCTGGAGATGTAGCGCTCCTCAAGGAACGCGCAGTGTGTGGTTGCCCAGCACTCGGCACGCACAGGGGTCCTCCGAGGGAATCAACCAGTGGACCTCGATGTTGCTCAGCCGGCCCACAGGTGTCTGGAGGCACTCAGTGACCTTGGAGGGAAAATGATGCACACACGTGGGGCCTAGGAGTCCCCGGACGTGTACTTCCTTTAAAGCAAAGCGACTAAGAACTCCTGGAAAGAGCTGCATGCCTCCCTTTCTGCACGGCTACTCAGGGCCTAACCTGGAGGCGAGTTCTCACGTTGAGGTTCCCTGTAGCTCTAGAGCCTGTCATGCAGACCGCCACCGCGGCCACGGAAGCCCCTGGTTTAGAGAGAGCAAACTCATAATTTTCCCCGAAGCATTCTTCCAGGGCTCACTGGCCTGTCGGGAGCCGGGAATGTCAGGGAGCTTCAAGGCAGGCATGAATGCCGCCCTCCAAATGGGAAAGCAGGGCTAGTTCCAGCAGGCCCCCGTTTTCATGGGCACACTCAGCGTACATCCCTGTGGTTTCCAACGAGTCCCAAGAGACACCGGTTACCCTGTGTTTCCTTCCCTGAGTCAACTTATCGAAGTAGGGATTCCCGCATCCAGCGAACTGTCTCAACCAAGGAACGCCGTAGCTGCTCCTCTGGGCCTGGGGCTGCCTGCAGTGCCAAAGAAGGAAGAGGACTTGAATTGCAGTAAGAACCCAAGCCGCCGTCCTCTAGGAGGCACGGTGCCTTCAGTCAGGAGGTCCTGGATGGAATGCGAAGACGAGGGTTACTCTGAGCGCAGCTCCGATTAGGGCAACGCGTAAGACCTCCGCGCCATGTGGGATGTGCCAGAACGGTGCTCGTGAACGTGTGCGAGTGCTGAGGAAACCAAGCTGCTCCAAAAGAGAGGGCAGTGCGTTTCCCTACGCTCGGCGTGCACAGAGGGGCTCTAAAGGGCTACGGGCCTGGATGTTGCTTAGCAGACCCAGGGGCTCCTGGGGTTACTCAGTGTTCCTGCCGGGAACAGGGTGCCCCGGCTAGCCTCCCAGGTGTCCAGAAATCTGTGCTGCCGTTCAAGGTATGCAGAGCAGAGCCCTCCGCCTCCTGGAAGCTGCAGCACGCCTCCGCTTCTGCACGGCAAATCAGGGCCTTACTTCCAGGCATGGGTTCACGCTGGGTGTGCCGGGAGCCACACAGCATGCTAAGATGCTGACTTTCCCTCGAGCAGACTGACTTCAGGTACGAGGGCAGGCCTCGCAGTGTTCCAAGCACAGCGTTCTCTCATGGCAGCTCACACAAGGGCCATGACAGAGTCTTCCTGGGCACTTCGCACTCACCAGCCATGTTGTCCTGAGGGCGTTCGAGGGCTCTGGAGATGTAGCGCTCCTCAAGGAACGCGCAGTGTGTGGTTGCCCAGCACTCGGCACGCACAGGGGTCCTCCGAGGGAATCAACCAGTGGACCTCTATGTTGCTCAGCCGGCCCACAGGTGTCTGGAGGCACTCAGTGACCTTGGACGGAAAATGATGCACACACGTGGGGCCTAGGAGTCCCCGGACGTGTACTTCCTTTAAAGCAAAGTGACTAAGAACTCCTGGAAAGAGCTGCATGCCTCCCTTTCTGCACGGCTACTCAGGGCATAACCTGGAGGCGAGTTCTCACGCTGAGGTTCCCTTTAGCTCTAGAGCCTGTCATGCAGACCACTACCGCGGCCACGGAAGCCCCTGGTTTAGAGAGAGCAAACTCATAATTTTCCCAGAAGCATTCTTCCAGGGCTCACTGGCCTGTCGGGCGACGGGAATGTCAGGGAGCTTCAAGGCAGGCAAGAATGCCGCCCTCCAAATGGGAAAGCAGGGCTAGTTCCAGCAGGCCCCCGTTTTCATGGGCACACTCAGCGTACATCCCTGTGGTTTCTAACGAGTCCCAAGAGACACCGGTTACCCTGTGTTTCCTTCCCTGAGTCAACTTATTGAAGTAGGGAGTCTCGCATCTAGCGAACTGTCTCATCCAAGGAACGTCGTAGCTGCTCCTCTGGGCCTGGGGCTGCCTGCAGTGCCAAAGAAGGAACAGGACTTGAATTGCAGTAAGAACCCAAGCCGCCGTCCTCTAGGAGGCACGGTGCCTTCAGTCAGGAGGTCCTGGATGGAATGCGAAGACGAGGGTTACTCTGAGCGCAGCTCCGATTAGGCCAACGCGTAAGACCTCCGCGCCATGTGGGATGTGCCAGAACGGTGTTCGTGAACGTGTGCGAGTGCTGAGGAAACCAAGCTGCTCCAAAAGAGAGGGCAGTGCGTTTCCCTACGCTCGGCGTGCACAGAGGGGCTCTAAAGGGCTACGGGCCTGGATGTTGCTTAGCAGACCCAGGTGCGCCTGGGGTTACTCAGTGTTCCTGCTGGGAACAGGGTGCCCCGGCTAGCCTCCCAGGTGTCCAGAAAGCTGTGCTGCCGTTCAAGGTATGCAGAGCAGAGTCCTCCGCCTCCTGGAAGCTGCAGCACGCCTCCGCTTCTGCACGGCAAATCAGGGCCTTACTTCCAGGCATGGGTTCATGCTGGGTGTGCCGGGAGCCACACAGCATGCTAAGATGCTGACTTTCTCTTCGAGGAGAGTGACTTCAGGTACGAGGGCGGGCCTCGCAGTGTTCCAAGCACAGCGTTCTCTCATGGCATCTCACACAAGGGCCATGACAGAGTCTTCCTGGGCACTTCGTACTCACCAGCCATGTTGTCCTGAGGGCGTTCGAGGGCTCTGGAGATGTAGCGCTCCTCAAGGAACGCGCAGTGTGTGGTTGCCCAGCACTCGGCACGCACAGGGGTCCTCCGAGGGAATCAACCAGTGGACCTCGATGTTGCTCAGCCGGCCCACAGGTGTCTGGAGGCACTCAGTGACCTTGGAGGGAAAATGATGCACACACGTGGGGCCTAGGAGTCCCCGGACGTGTACTTCCTTTAAAGCAAAGCGACTAAGAACTCCTGGAAAGAGCTGCATGCCTCCCTTTCTGCACGGCTACTCAGGGCCTAACCTGGAGGCGAGTTCTCACGTTGAGGTTCCCTGTAGCTCTAGAGCCTGTCATGCAGACCGCCACCGCGGCCACGGAAGCCCCTGGTTTAGAGAGAGCAAACTCATAATTTTCCCCGAAGCATTCTTCCAGGGCTCACTGGCCTGTCGGGAGCCGGGAATGTCAGGGAGCTTCAAGGCAGGCATGAATGCCGCCCTCCAAATGGGAAAGCAGGGCTAGTTCCAGCAGGCCCCCGTTTTCATGGGCACACTCAGCGTACATCCCTGTGGTTTCTAACAAGTCCCAAGAGACACCGGTTACCCTCTGTTTCCTTCCCTGAGTCAAATTATCGCAGTAGGGATTCCCGCATCCAGTGAACTCTCTCAACCAAGGAACGCCGTAGCTGCTCCTCTGGGCCTGGGGTTGCCTGCAGTGCCAAAGAAGGAAGAGGACTTGAATTGCAGTAAGAACCCAAGCCGCCGTCCTCTAGGAGGCACGGTGCCTTCAGTCAGGAGGTCCTGGATGGAATGCGAAGACGAGGGTTACTCTGAGCGCAGCTCCGATTAGGGCAACGCGTAAGACCTCCGCGCCATGTGGGATGTGCCAGAACAGTGCTCGTGAACATGTGCGAGTGCTGAGGAAACCAAGCTGCTCCAAAAGAGAGGGCAGTGCATTTCCCTACGCTCGGCGTGCACAGAGGGGCTCTAAAGGGCTACGGGCCTGGATGTTGCTTAGCAGACCCAGGTTCGCCTGGGGTTACTCAGTGTTCCTGCCGGGAACAAGGTGCCCCGGCTAGCCTCCCAGGTGTCCAGAAAGCTGTGCTGCCGTTCAAGGTATGCAGAGCACAGGCCACCACCTCCTGGAAGCTGCAGCACGCCTCCGCTTCTGCACGGTAAATCAGGGCCTTACTTCCAGGCATGTGTTCAAGCTGGGTGTGCCGGGAGCCACACAACATGCTAAGATGCTGACTTTCTCCTCCAGCAGTGTGACTTAAGGTACGAGGGCGGGCCTCGCAGTGTTCCAAGCACAGCGTTCTCTCATGGCAGCTCACACAAGGGCCAAGACAGAGTCTTCCTGGGCACTTCGCACTCACCAGCCATGTTGTCCTGAGGGCGTTCGAGGGCTCTGGAGATGTAGCGCTCCTCAAGGAACGCGCAGTGTGTGATTGCCCAGCACTCGGCACACACACGGTCCTCCGAGGGAATCAACCAATGGACCTCGACGTTGCTCAGCCGTCTCACAGGTGTCTGGAGGCACTCAGTGACCTTGGAGGTAAAATGATGCACACCCGTGGGGCCTAGGAGTCCCCGGACGTGTACTTCCTTTAAAACAAAGCGACTAAGAACTCCTGGAAAGAACTGCATGCCTCCCCTTCTGAACGGCTACTCAGGGCCTAACCTGGAGGCGAGTTCTCACGTTGAGGTTCCCTTTAGCTCTAGAGCCTGTCATGCGGACCGCCACCGCGGCCACGGAAGCCCCTGGTGTAGAGAGAGCAAACTCATAATTTTCCCCGAAACATTCTTCCAGGGCTCACTGGCCTGTCGGGAGCCGGGAATGTCAGGGAGCTTCAAGGCAGGCATGAATGCCGCCCTCCAAATGGGAAAGCAGGGCTAGTTCCAGCAGGCCCCCGTTTTCATGGGCAAACTCAGCGTACATCCCTGTGGTTTCTAACGAGTCCCAAGAGACACCGGTTACCCTGTGTTTCCTTCCCTGAGTCAACTTTTCGAAGTAGGGAGTCCCGCATCCAGCGAACTGTCTCAACCAAGGAACGCCGTAGCTGCTCCTCTGGGCCTGGGGCTGCCTGCAGTGCCAAAGAAGGAACAGGACTTGAATTGCAGTAAGAACCCAACCCGCCGTCCTCTAGGAGGCACGGTGCCTTCAGTCAGGAGGTCCTGGATGGAATGCGAAGACGAGGGTTACTCTGAGCGCAGCTCCGATTAGGGCAACGCGTAAGACCTCCGCGCCATGTGGGATGTGCCAGAACGGTGTTAGTGAACGTGTGCGAGTGCTGAGGAAACCAAGCTGCTCCAAAAGAGAGGGCAGTGCGTTTCCCTACGCTCGGCGTGCACAGAGGGGCTCTAAAGGGCTACGGCCCTGGATGTTGCTTAGCAGACCTAGGTGCGCCTGGGGTTACTCAGTGTTCCTGCCGGGAGCAGCGTGCCCCGGCCAGCCTCCCAGGTGTCCAGAAAGCTGTGCTGCCATTCAAGATATGCAGAGCAGAGGCCACCGCCTCCTGGAAGCTGCAGCACGCCTCCGCTTCTGCACGGCAAATCAGGGCCTTACTTCCAAGCATGTGTTCACGCTGGGTGTGCCGGGAGCCACACAACATGCTAAGATGCTGACTTTCTCCTCCAGCAGAGTGACTTCAGGTACGAGGGAGGGCCTCGCAGTGTTCCAAGCACAGCGTTCTCTCATGGCAGCTCACACAAGGGCCATGACAGAGTCTTCCTGGGCACTTCGCACTCACCAGCCATGTTGTTCTGAGGGTGTTCGAGGGCTCTGGAGATGTAGCGCTCCTCAAGGAACGCGCAGTGTGTGGTTGCCCAGCACTCGGCACGCACAGGGGTCCTCCGAGGGAATCAACCAATGGACCTCGACTTTGCTCAGCTGGCCCACAGGTGTCAGGAGGCACTCAGTAACCTTGGAGGGAAAATGATGCACACCCGTGGGGTCTAGGAGTCCCCGGACGTGTACTTCCTTTAAAGCAAAGCGACTAAGAACTCCTGGAAAGAGCTGCATGCCTCCCTTTCTTCACGGCTACTCAGGGCCTAACCTGGAGGCGAGTTCTCACGTTGAGGTTCCCCTTAGCTCTAGAGCCTGTCATGCGGACCGCCACTGGGCCACGGCAGCCCCTGATTTAGAGAGAGCAAACTCATAATTTTCCCCGAAGCATTCTTCCAGGGCTCACTGGCCTGTCGGGAGCGGGGAATGTCAGGGAGCTTCAAGGCAGGCATGAATGCCGCCCTCCAAATGGGAAAGCAGGGCGAGTTCCAGCAGGCCCCCGTTTTCATGGGCACACTCATCGTACATCCCTGTGGTTTCTAAAGAGTCCCAGGAGACACCGGTTACCCTGTGTTTCCTTCCCTGAGTCAAATTATCGAAGTAGGGAGGCCCGCATCCAGCGAACTGTCTCAACCAAGGAACGCCGTAGGTGCTCCTCTGGGCCTGGGGCTGCCTGCAGTGCCAAAGAAGGAACAGGACTTGAATTGCAGTAAGAACCCAAGCCGTCATCCTGTAGGAGGCACGGTGCCTTCAGTCAGGGGGTCCTGGATGGAATACGAAGACGAGGGTTACTCTGAGAGCAGCTCCGATTAGGGCAACGCGTAAGACCTCCGCGCCATGTGGGATGTGCCAGAATGGTGTTCGTGAACGTGTGCGAGTGCTGAGGAAACCAAGCTGCTCCAAAAGAGAGGGCAGTGCGTTTCCCTACGCTCGGCGTGCACAAAGGGGCTCTAAAGTGCTACGGCCCTGGATGTTGCTTAGCAGACCTAGGTGCGCCTAGGGTTACTCAGTGTTCCTGCCGGGAACAGCGTGCCCCGGCCAGCCTCCCAGGTGTCCAGAAAGCTGTGCTGCCGTTCAAGGTATGCAGAGCAGAGGCCACCGCCTCCTGGAAACTGCAGCACGCCTCCACTTCAGCACGGCAAATCAGGGCCTTACTTCCAGGCATGGGTTCACGCTGGGTGTGCCAGGAGCCACACAACATGCTAAGATGCTGACTTTCTCCTCCAGCAGAGTGACTTCAGGTACGAGGGCGGGCCTCACAGTGTTCCAAGCACAGCGTTCTCTCATGGCAGCTCACACAAGGGCCATGACAGAGTCTTCCTGGGCACTTCGCACTCACCAGCCATGTTGTCCTGTGGGCGTTCGAGGGCTCTGGAGATGTAGCGCTCCTCAAGGAACGCACAGTGTGTGGTTGCCCAGCACTCGGCACGCACAGGGGTCCTCCGAGGGAATCAACCAATGGACCTTGACGTTGCTCAGCCGGCCCACAGGTGCCTGGAGGCACTCAGTGACCTTGGAGAGAAAATCATGCACACCCGTGGGGCCTAGGAGTCCCCGGACGTGTACTTCCTTTAAAGCAAAGCGACTAAGAACTCCTGGAAAGAACTGCATGCCTCCCTTTCTTCACGGCTACACAGGGCCTAACCTGGAGGCGAGTTCTCACGTTGAGGTTCCCCTTAGCTCTAGAGCCTGTCATGCGGACCGCCACCGGGCCACGGCAGCCCCTGATTTAGAGAGAGCAAACTCATAATTTTCCCCAAAGCATTCTTCCAGGGCTCACTGGCCTGTCGGGAGCGGGGAATGTCAGGGAGCTTCAAGGCAGGCATGAATGCCGCCCTCCAAATGGGAAAGCAGGGCGAGTTCCAGCAGGCCCCCGTTTTCATGGGCACACTCATCGTACATCCCTGTGGTTTCTAAAGAGTCCCAGGAGACACCGGTTACCCTGTGTTTCCTTCCCTGAGTCAAATTATCGAAGTAGGGAGGCCCGCATCCAGCGAACTGTCTCAACCAAGGAACGCCGTAGCTGCTCCTCTGGGCCTGGGGCTGCCTGAAGTGCCAAAGAAGGAACAGGACTTGAATTGCAGTAAGAACCCAAGCCGCCGTCCTCTAGGAGGCACGGTGCCTTCAGTCAGGAGGTCCTGGATGGAATGCGAAGACGAGGGTTACTCTGAGCGCAGCTCCGATTAGGGCAACGCGTAAGACCTCCGCGCCATGTGGGATGTGCCAGAACGGTGTTCGTGAACGTGTGCGAGTGCTGAGGAAACCAAGCTGCTCCAAAAGAGAGGGCAGTGCGTTTCCCTACGCTCGGCGTGCACAGAGGGGCTCTAAAGGGCTACGGGCCTGGATGTTGCTTAGCAGACCCAGGTGCGCCTGGGGTTACTCAGTGTTCCTGCCGGGAACAGGGTGCCCCGGCTAGCCTCCCAGGTGTCCAGAAAGCTGTGCTGCCGTTCAAGGTATGCAGAGCACAGGCCTCCACCTACTGGAAGCTGCAGCATGCCTCCGCTTCTGCACGGCAAATCAGGGCCTTACTTCCAGGCATGGGTTCACGCTGGGTGTGCCGGGAGCCACACAACATGCTAAGATGCTGACTTTCTCCTCCAGCAGTGTGACTTCAGGTAAGAGGGCGGGCCTCGCAGTGTTCCAAGCACAGCGTTCTCTCATGGCAGCTCACACAAGGGCCAAGACAGAGTCTTCCTGGGCACTTCGCACTCACCAGCCATGTTGTCCTAAGGGCGTTCGAGGGCTCTGGAGATGTAGCGCTCCTCAAGGAACGCGCAGTGTGTGATTGCCCAGTACTCGGCACACACACGGTCCTCCGAGGGAATCAACCAATGGACCTCGACGTTGCTCAGCCGTCTCACAGGTGTCTGGAGGCACTCAGTGACCTTGGAGCTAAAATGATGCACACCCGTGGGGCCTAGGAGTCCCCGGACGTGTACTTCCTTTAAAACAAAGCGACTAAGAACTCCTGGAAAGAACTGCATGCCTCCCTTTCTGAACGGCTACTCAGGGCCTAACCTGGAGGCGAGTTCTCACGTTGAGGTTCCCTTTAGCTCTAGAGCCTGTCATGCGGACCGCCACCGCGGCCACGGAAGCCCCTGGTGTAGAGAGAGCAAACTCATAATTTTCCCCGAAACATTCTTCCAGGGCTCACTGGCCTGTCGGGAGCCGGGAATGTCAGGGAGCTTCAAGGCAGGCATGAATGCCGCCCTCCAAATGGGAAAGCAGGGCTAGTTCCAGCAGGCCCCCGTTTTCATGGGCAAACTCAGCGTACATCCCTGTGGTTTCTAACGAGTCCCAAGAGACACCGGTTACCCTGTGTTTCATTCCCTGAGTCAACTTTTCGAAGTAGGGAGTCCCGCATCCAGCGAACTGTCTCAACCAAGGAACGCCGTAGCTGCTCCTCTGGGCCTGGGGCTGCCTGCAGTGCCAAAGAAGGAACAGGACTTGAATTGCAGTAAGAACCCAACCCGCCATCCTCTAAGAGGCACGGTGCCCTCAGTCAGGAGGTCCTGGATGGAATGCGAAGACGAGGGTTACTCTGAGCGCAGCTCCGATTTGGGCAACGCGTAAGACCTCCGCGCCATGTGGGATGTGCCAGAATGGTGTTTGTGAATGTGTGCGAGTGCTGAGGAAACCAAGCTGCTCCAAAAGAGAGGGCAGTGCGTTTCCGTACGCTCCGCATGCACAGAGGGGCTCTAAAGGGCTACGGTCCTGGATGTTGCTTAGCAGACCCAGGTGCGCCTGGGGTTACTCAGTGTTCCTGCCGGGAACAGCGTGCCCCGGCCAGCCTCCCAGGTGTCCAGAAAGCTGTGCTGCCGTTCAAGGTATGCAGAGCAGAGGCCACCGCCTCCTGGAAGCTGCAGCACGCCTCCGCTTCTGCACGGCAAATCAGGGCCTTACTTCCAGGCATGGGTTCACGCTGGGTGTGCCGGGAGCCACACAACATGCTAAGATGCTGACTTTCTCCTCCAGCAGAGTGACTTCAGGTACGAGGGAGGGCCTCACAGTGTTCCAAGCACAGCGTTCTCTCATGGCAGCTCACACAAGGGCCATGACAGAGTCTTCCTGGGCACTTCGCACTCACCAGCCATGTTGTCCTGAGGGCGTTCGAGGGCTCTGGAGATGTATCGCTCCTCAAGGAACGCGCAGTGTGTGGTTGCCCAGCACTCGGCACGCACAGGGGTCCTCCGAGGGAATCAACCAATGGACCTCGACGTTGCTCAGCCGGCCCACAGGTGTCTGGAGGCACTCAGTGACCTTGGAGGGAAAATGATGCACACCCGTGTGGCCTAGGAGTCCCCGGACGTGTACTTCCTTTAAAGCAAAGCGACTAAGAACTCCTGGAAAGAGCTGCATGCCTCCCTTTCTGCACGGCTACTCAGGGCCTAACCTGGAGGCGAGTTCTCACGTTGAGGTTCCCTTTAGCTCTAGAACCTGTCATGCGGACCGCCACCGCGGCCACGGAAGCCCCTGGTTTAGAGAGAGCAAACTCATAATTTTCCCCGAAGCATTCTTCCAGGGCTCACTGGCCTGTCGGGAGCCAGGAATGTCAGGGAGCTTCAAGGCAGGCAAGAATGCCGCCCTCCAAATGGGAAAGCAGGGCTAGTTCCAGCAGGCCCCCGTTTTCATGGGCACACTCAGCGTACATCCCTGTGGTCTCTAACGAGTCCCAGTTGACACCGGTTACCCTGTGTTTCCTTCGCTGAGTCAACTTATCGAAGTAGGGAGTCCCGCATCCAGCGAACTGTCTCAACCAAGGAACGCCGTAGCTGCTCCTCTGGGCCTGGGGCTGCCTGCAGTGCCAAAGAAGGAACAGGACTTGAATTGCAGTAAGAACCCAACCCGCCATCCTCTAGGAGGCACGGTGCCTTCAGTCAGGAGGTCCTGGATGGAATGCGAAGACGAGGGTTACTCTGAGCGCAGCTCCGATTAGGGCAACGCGTAAGACCTCCGCGCCATGTGGGATGTGCCAGAACGGTGTTCGTGAACGTGTGCGAGTGTTGAGGAAACCAAGCTGCTCCAAAAGAGAGGGCAGTGCGTTTCCCTACGCTCGGCGTGCACAGTGGGGCTCTAAAGGGCTACGGCCCTGGATGTTGCTTAGCAGACCTAGGTGCGCCTGGGGTTACTCAGTGTTCCTGCCGGGAACAGCGTGCCCCGGCCAGCCTCCCAGGTGTCCAGAAAGCTGTGCTGCCATTCAAGGTATGCAGAGCAGAGGCCACCGCCTCCTGGAAGCTGCAGCACGCCTCCGCTTCTGCACGGCAAATCAGGGCCTTACTTCCAGGCATGTGTTCACGCTGGGTGTGCCGGGCGCCACACAGCATGCTAAGATGCTGACTTTCCCTCGAGCAGACTGACTTCAGGTACGAGGGCAGGCCTCGCAGTGTTCCAAGCACAGCGTTCTCTCATGGCAGCTCACACAAGGGCCATGACAGAGTCTTCCTGGGCACTTCGCACTCACCAGCCATGTTGTCCTGAGGGCGTTCGAGGGCTCTGGAGATGTATCGCTCCTCAAGGAACGCGCAGTGTGTGGTTGCCCAGCACTCGGCACGCACAGGGGTCCTCCGAGGGAATCAACCAGTGGACCTCGATGTTGCTCAGCCGGCCCACAGGTGTCTGGAGGCACTCAGTGACCTTGGAGGGAAAATGATGCACACACGTGGGGCCTAGGAGTCCCCGGACGTGTACTTACTTTAAAGCAAAGTGACTAAGAACTCCTGGAAAGAGCTGCATGCCTCCCTTTCTGCACGGCTACTCAGGGCCTAACCTGGAGGCGAGTTCTCACGTTGAGGTTCCCTGTAGCTCTAGAGCCTGTCATGCAGACCGCCACCGCGGCCACGGAAGCCCCTGGTTTAGAGAGAGCAAACTCATAATTTTCCCCGAAGCATTCTTCCAGGGCTCACTGGCCTGTCGGGAGCCGGGAATGTCAGGGAGCTTCAAGGCAGGCATGAATGCCGCCCTCCAAATGGGAAAGCAGGGCTAGTTCCAGCAGGCCCCCGTTTTCATGGGCACACTCAGCGTACATCCCTGTGGTTTCCAACGAGTCCCAAGAGACACCGGTTACCCTGTGTTTCCTTCCCTGAGTCAACTTATCGAAGTAGGGAGTCCCGCATCCAGCGAACTGTCTCAACCAAGGAACGCCGTAGCTGCTCCTCTGGGCCTGGGGCTGCCTGCAGTGCCAAAGAAGGAACAGGACTTGAATTGCAGTAAGAACCCAAGCCGCCGTCCTCTAGGAGGCACGGTGCCTTCAGTCAGGAGGTCCTGGATGGAATGCGAAGACGAGGGTTACTCTGAGCGCAGCTCCGATTAGGGCAACGCGTAATACCTCCACGCCATGTGGGATGTGCCAGAACGGTGCTCGTGAACGTGTGCGAGTGCTGAGGAAACCAAGCTGCTCCAAAAGAGAGGGCAGTGCGTTTCCCTACGCTCGGCGTGCACAGAGGGGCTCTAAAGGGTTACGGGCCTGGATGTTGCTTAGCAGACCCAGGTGCGCCTGGGGTTACTCAGTGTTCCTGCCGGGAACAGGGTGCCCCGGCTAGCCTCCCAGGTGTCCAGAAATCTGTGCTGCCATTCAAGGTATGCAGAGCAGAGCCCTCCGCCTCCTGGAAGCTGCAGCACGCCTCCGCTTCTGCACGGCAAATCAGGGCCTTACTTCCAGGCATGGGTTCATGCTGGGTGTGCCGGGAGCCACACAGCATGCTAAGATGCTGACTTTCCCTCGAGCAGACTGACTTCAGGTACGAGGGCAGGCCTCGCAGTGTTCCAAGCACAGCGTTCTCTCATGGCAGCTCACACAAGGGCCATGACAGAGTCTTCCTGGGCACTTCGCACTCACCAGCCATGTTGTCCTGAGGGCGTTCGAGGGCTCTGGAGATGTAGCGCTCCTCAAGGAACGCGCAGTGTGTGGTTGCCCAGCACTCGGCACGCACAGGGGTCCTCCGAGGGAATCAACCAGTGGACCTCGATGTTGCTCAGCCGGCCCACAGGTGTCTGGAGGCACTCAGTGACCTTGGAGGGAAAATGATGCACACACGTGGGGCCTAGGAGTCCCCGGACGTGTACTTCCTTTAAAGCAAAGCGACTAAGAACTCCTGGAAAGAGCTGCATGCCTCCCTTTCTGCACGGCTACTCAGGGCCTAACCTGGAGGCGAGTTCTCACGTTGAGGTTCCCTGTAGCTCTAGAGCCTGTCATGCAGACCGCCACCGCGGCCACGGAAGCCCCTGGTTTAGAGAGAGCAAACTCATAATTTTCCCCGAAGCATTCTTCCAGGGCTCACTGGCCTGTCGGGAGCCGGGAATGTCAGGGAGCTTCAAGGCAGGCATGAATGCCGCCCTCCAAATGGGAAAGCAGGGCTAGTTCCAGCAGGCCCCCGTTTTCATGGGCACACTCAGCGTACATCCCTGTGGTTTCCAACGAGTCCCAAGAGACACCGGTTACCCTGTGTTTCCTTCCCTGAGTCAACTTATCGAAGTAGGGAGTCCCGCATCCAGCGAACTGTCTCAACCAAGGAACGCCGTAGCTGCTCCTCTGGGCCTGGGGCTGCCTGCAGTGCCAAAGAAGGAACAGGACTTGAATTGCAGTAAGAACCCAAGCCGCCATCCTCTAGGAGGCACGGTGCCTTCAGTCAGGAGGTCCTGGATGGAATGCGAAGACGAGGGTTACTCTGAGCGCAGCTCCGATTAGGGCAACGCGTAAGACCTCCACGCCATGTGGGATGTGCCAGAACGGTGCTCGTGAACGTGTGCGAGTGCTGAGGAAACCAAGCTGCTCCAAAAGAGAGGGCAGTGCGTTTCCCTACGCTCGGCGTGCACAGAGGGGCTCTAAAGGGCTACGGGCCTGGATGTTGCTTAGCAGACCCAGGTGCGCCTGGGGTTACTCAGTGTTCCTGCCGGGAACAGGGTGCCCCGGCTAGCCTCCCAGGTGTCCAGAAATCTGTGCTGCCGTTCAAGGTATGCAGAGCAGAGCCCTCCGCCTCCTGGAAGCTGCAGCACGCCTCCGCTTCTGCACGGCAAATCAGGGCCTTACTTCCAGGCATGGGTTCACGCTGGGTGTGCCGGGAGCCACACAGCATGCTAAGATGCTGACTTTCCCTCGAGCAGACTGACTTCAGGTACGAGGGCAGGCCTCGCAGTGTTCCAAGCACAGCGTTCTCTCATGGCAGCTCACACAAGGGCCATGACAGAGTCTTCCTGGGCACTTCGCACTCACCAGCCATGTTGTCCTGAGGGCGTTCGAGGGCTCTGGAGATGTAGCGCTCCTCAAGGAACGCGCAGTGTGTGGTTGCCCAGCACTCGGCACGCACAGGGGTCCTCCGAGGGAATCAACCAGTGGACCTCGATGCTGCTCAGCCGGCCCACAGGTGCCTGGAGGCACTCAGTGACCTTGGAGGGAAAATGATGCACACACGTGGGGCCTAGGAGTCCCCGGACGTGTACTTCCTTTAAAGCAAAGCGACTAAGAACTCCTGGAAAGAGCTGCATGCCTCCCTTTCTTCACGGCTACACAGGGCCTAAACTGGAGGCGAGTTCTCACGTTGAGGTTCCCCTTAGCTCTAGAGCCTGTCATGCGGACCGCCACCAGGCCACGGCAGCCCCTGATTTAGAGAGAGCAAACTCATAATTTTCCCCGAAGCATTCCTCCAGGGCTCACTGGCCTGTCGGGAGCGGGGAATGTCAGGGAGCTTCAAGGCAGGCATGAATGCCGCCCTCCAAATGGGAAAGCAGGGCGAGTTCCAGCAGGCCCCCGTTTTCATGGGCACACTCATCGTACATCCCTGTGGTTTCTAAAGAGTCCCAGGAGACACCGGTTACCCTGTGTTTCCTTCCCTGAGTCAAATTATCGAAGTAGGGAGGCCCGCATCCAGCGAACTGTCTCAACCAAGAAACGCCGTAGCTGCTCCTCTGGGCCTGGGGCTGCCTGCAGTGCCAAAGAAGGAACAGGACTTGAATTGCAGTAAGAACCCAAGCCGTCATCCTGTAGGAGGCACGGTGCCTTCAGTCAGGAGGTCCTGGATGGAATACGAAGACGAGGGTTACTCTGAGAGCAGCTCCAATTAGGGCAACGCGTAAGACCTCCGCGCCATGTGGGATGTGCCAGAACGGTGTTCGTGAACGTGTGCGAGTGCTGAGGAAACCAAGCTGCTCCAAAAGAGAGGGCAGTGCGTTTCCCTACGCTCGGCGTGCACAGAGGGGCTCTAAAGTGCTACGGCCCTGGATGTTGCTTAGCAGACCTAGGTGTGCCTAGGGTTACTCAGTGTTCCTGCCGGGAACAGCGTGCCCCGGCCAGCCTCCCAGGTGTCCAGAAAGCTGTGCTCAATTCAAGGTATGCAGAGCAGAGGCCACCGCCTCCTGGAAACTGCAGCACGCCTCCACTTCTGCACGGCAAATCAGGGCCTTACTTCCAGGCATGTGTTCACGCTGGGTGTGCCGGGAGCCACACAACATGCTCAGATGCTGACTTTCTCCTCCAGCAGAGTGACTTCAGGTACGAGGGCGGGCCTCACAGTGTTCCAAGCACAGCGTTCTCTCATGGCAGCTCACACAAGGGCCATGACAGAGTCTTCCTGGGCACTTGGCACTCACCAGCCATGTTGTCCTGAGGGCGTTCGAGGGCTCTGGAGATGTAGCGCTCCTCAAGGAACGCGCAGTGTGTTGTTGCCCAGCACTCGGCACGCACAGGGGTCCTCCGAGGGAATCAACCAATGGACCTTGACGTTGCTCAGCTGGCCCACAGGTGTCTGGAGGCACTCAGTGACCTTGGAGAGAAAATCATGCACACCCGTGGGGCTTAGGAGTCCCCGGACGTGTACTTCCTTTAAAGCAAAGCGACTAAGAACTCCTGGAAAGAACTGCATGCCTCCCTTTCTGCACGGCTACTCAGGGCCTAACCTGGAGGCGAGTTCTCACGTTGAGGTTCCCTTTAGCTCTAGAGCCTGTCATGCGGACCGCCACCGCGGCCACGGAAGCCCCTGCTTTAGAGAGAGCAAACTCATAATTTTCCCCGAAGCATTCTTCCAGGGCTCACTGGCCTGTCGGGAGCCGGGAATGTCAGGGAGCTTCAAGGCAGGCAAGAATGCCGCCCTCCAAATGGGAAAGCAGGGCTAGTTCCAGCAGGACCCCGTTTTCATGGGCACACTCAGCGTACATCCCTGTGGTTTCTAACAAGTCCCAAGAGACACCGGTTACCCTCTGTTTCCTTCCCTGAGTCAACTTATCGCAGTAGGGATTCCCGCATCCAGCGAACTGTCTCAACCAAGGAACGCCGTAGCTGCTCCTCTGGGCCTGGGGCTGCCTGCAGTGCCAAAGAAGGAACAGGACTTGAATTGCAGTAAGAACCCAAGCCGCCGTCCTCTAAGAGGCACGGTGCCTTCAGTCAGGAGGTCCTGGATGGAATGCGAAGACGAGGGTTACTCTGAGCGCAGCTCCGATTAGGGCAACGCGTAAGACCTCCGCGCCATGTGGGATGTGCCAGAACGGTGTTCGTGAACGTGTGCGAGTGCTGAGGAAACCAAGCTGCTCCAAAAGAGAGGGCAGTGCGTTTCCCTACGCTCGGCGTGCACAGAGGGGCTCTAAAGGGCTACGGCCCTGGATGTTGCTTAGCAGACCTAGGTGCGCCTGGGGTTACTCAGTGTTCCTGCCGGGAACAGCGTGCCCCGGCCAGCCTCCCAGGTGTCCAGAAAGCTGTGCTGCCATTCAAGGTATGCAGAGCAGAGGCCACCGCCTCCTGGAAGCTGCAGCACGCCTCCGCTTCTGCACGGCAAATCAGGGCCTTACTTCCAGGCATGTGTTCACGCTGGGTGTGCCGGGAGCCACACAACATGCTAAGATGCTGACTTTCTCCTCCAGCAGAGTGACTTCAGGTACGAGGGAGGGCCTCGCAGTGTTCCAAGCACAGCGTTCTCTCATGGCAGCTCACACAAGGGCCATGACAGAGTCTTCCTTGGCACTTCGCACTCACCAGCCATGTTGTCCTGAGGGCGTTCGAGGGCTCTGGAGATGTAGTGCTCCTCAAGGAACGCGCAGTGTGTGGTTGCCCAGCACTCGGCACGCACAGGGTTCCTCCGAGGGAATCAACCAATGGACCTCGACGTTGCTCAGCTGGCCCACAGGTGTCTGGAGGCACTCAGTGACCTTGGAGGGAAAATGATGCACACCCGTGGGGCCTAGGAGTCCCCGGACGTGTACTTCCTTTAAAGCAAAGCGACTAAGAACTCCTGGAAAGAGCTGCATGCCTCCCTTTCTGCACGGCTACTCAGGGCCTAACCTGGAGGCGAGTTCTCACGTTGAGGTTCCCTTTAGCTCTAGAGCCTGTCATGCGGACCGCCACCGCGGCCACGGAAGCCCCTGCTTTAGAGAGAGCAAACTCATAATTTTCCCCGAAGCATTCTTCCAGGGCTCACTGGCCTGTCGGGAGCCGGGAATGTCAGGGAGCTTCAAGGCAGGCATGAATGCCGCCCTCCAAATGGGAAAGCAGGGCTAGTTCCAGCAGGACCCCGTTTTCATGGGCACACTCAGCGTACATCCCTGTGGTTTCTAACAAGTCCCAAGAGACACCGGTTACCCTCTGTTTCCTTCCCTGAGTCAACTTATCGCAGTAGGGATTCCCGCATCCAGTGAACTGTCTCAACCAAGGAACGCCGTAGCTGCTCCTCTGGGCCTGGGGCTGCCTGCAGTGCCAAAGAAGGAAGAGGACTTGAATTGCAGTAAGAACCCAAGCCGCCGTCCTCTAGGAGGCACGGTGCCTTCAGTCAGGAGGTCCTGGATGGAATGCGAAGACGAGGGTTACTCTGAGCGCAGCTCCGATTAGGGCAACGCGTAAGACCTCCGCGCCATGTGGGATGTGCCAGAACAGTGCTCGTGAACATGTGCGAGTTCTGAGGAAACCAAGCTGCTCCAAAAGAGAGGGCAGTGCGTTTCCCTACGCTCGGCGTGCACAGAGGGGCTCTAAAGGGCTACGGGCCTGGATGTTGCTTAGCAGACCCAGGTGCGCCTGGGGTTACTCAGTGTTCCTGCCGGGAACAGGGTGCCCCGGCTAGCCTCCCAGGTGTCCAGAAAGCTGTGCTGCCGTTCAAGGTATGCAGAGCACAGGCCTCCACCTACTGGAAGCTGCAGCATGCCTCCGCTTCTGCACGGCAAATCAGGGCCTTACTTCCAGGCATGGGTTCACGCTGGGTGTGCCGGGAGCCACACAACATGCTAAGATGCAGACTTTCTCCTCCAGCAGTGTGACTTCAGGTACGAGGGCGGGCCTCGCAGTGTTCCAAGCACAGCGTTCTCTCATGGCAGCTCACACAAGGGCCAAGACAGAGTCTTCCTGGGCACTTCGCACTCACCAGCCATGTTGTCCTGAGGGCATTCGAGGGCTCTGGAGATGTAGCGCTCCTCAAGGAACGCGCAGTGTGTGATTGCCCAGCACTCGGCACACACACGGTCCTCCGAGGGAATCAACCAATGGACCTCGACGTTGCTCAGCCGTCTCACAGGTGTCTGGAGGCACTCAGTGACCTTGGAGGTAAAATGATGCACACCCGTGGGGCCTAGGAGTCCCCGGACGTGTACTTCCTTTAAAACAAAGCGACTAAGAACTCCTGGAAAGAACTGCATGCCTCCCTTTCTGAACGGCTACTCAGGGCCTAACCTGGAGGCGAGTTCTCACGTTGAGGTTCCCTTTAGCTCTAGAGCCTGTCATGCGGACCGCCACCGCGGCCACGGAAGCCCCTGGTGTAGAGAGAGCAAACTCATAATTTTCCCCGAAACATTCTTCCAGGGCTCACTGGCCTGTCGGGAGCCGGGAATGTCAGGGAGCTTCAAGGCAGGCATGAATGCCGCCCTCCAAATGGGAAAGCAGGGCTAGTTCCAGCAGGCCCCCGTTTTCATGGGCAAACTCAGCGTACATCCCTGTGGTTTCTAACGAGTCCCAAGAGACACCGGTTACCCTGTGTTTCCTTCCCTGAGTCAACTTATCGAAGTAGGGAGTCCCGCATCCAGCGAACTGTCTCAACCAAGGAACGCCGTAGCTGCTCCTCTGGGCCTGGGGCTGCCTGCAGTGCCAAAGAAGGAACAGGACTTGAATTGCAGTAAGAACCCAAGCCGCCGTCCTCTAGGAGGCACGGTGCCTTCAGTCAGGAGGTCCTGGATGGAATGCGAAGACGAGGGTTACTCTGAGCGCAGCTCCGATTAGGGCAACGCGTAAGACCTCCGCGCCATGTGGGATGTGCCAGAACGGTGTTTGTGAACGTGTGCGAGTGCTGAGGAAACCAAGCTGCTCCAAAAGAGAGGGCAGTGCGTTTCCGTACGCTCAGCGTGCACAGAGGGGCTCTAAAGGGCTACGGTCCTGGATGTCGCTTAGCAGACCCAGGTGCGCCTGGGGTTACTCAGTGTTCCTGCCGGGAACAGCGTGCCCCGGCCAGCCTCCCAGGTGTCCAGAAAGCTGTGCTGCTGTTCAAGGTATGCAGAGCAGAGGCCACCGCCTCCTGGAAGCTGCAGCACGCCTCCGCTTCTGCACGGCAAATCAGGGCCTTACTTCCAGGCATGGGTTCACGCTGGGTGTGCCGGGAGCCACACAACATGCTAAGATGCTGACTTTCTCCTCCAGCAGAGTGACTTCAGGTACGAGGGCGGGCCTCGCAGTGTTCCAAGCACAGCGTTCTCTCATGGCAGCTCACACAAGGGCCATGACAGAGTCTTCCTGGGCACTTCGCACTCACCAGCCATGTTGTCCTGAGGGCGTTCGAGGGCTCTGGAGATGTAGCGCTCCTCAAGGAACGCGCAGTGTGTGGTTGCCCAGCACTCGGCACGCACAGGGGTCCTCCGAGGGAATCAACCAATGGACCTCGACATTGCTCAGCCGTCTCACAGGTGTCTGGAGGCACTCAGTGACCTTGGAGGTAAAATGATGCACACCCGTGGGGCCTAGGAGTCCCCGGACGTGTACTTCCTTTAAAGCAAAGCGACTAAGAACTCCTGGAAAGAGCTGCATGCCTCCCTTTCTGCACGGCTACTCAGGGCCTAACCTGGAGGCGAGTTCTCACGTTGAGGTTCCCTTTAGCTCTAGAGCCTGTCATGCGGACCGCCACCGGGGACACGGAAGCCCCTGGTTTAGAGAGAGCAAACTCATAATTTTCCCTGAAGCATTCTTCCAGGGCTCACTGGCCTGTCGGGAGCCGGGAATGTCAGGGAGCTTCAAGGCAGGCAAGAATGCCGCCCTCCAAATGGGAAAGCAGGGCTAGTTCCAGCAGGCCCCCGTTTTCATGGGCACACTCAGCGTACATCCCTGTGGTTTCTAACGAGTCCCAAGAGACACCGGTTACCCTGTGTTTCCTTCCCTGAGTCAACTTATTGAAGTAGGGAGTCCCGCATCCAGCGAACTGTCTCATCCAAGGAACGCCGTATCTGCTCCTCTGGGCCTGGGGCTGCCTGCAGTGCCAAAGAAGGAACAGGACTTGAATTGCAGTAAGAACCCAAGCCGCCATCCTCTAGGAGGCACGGTGCCTTCAGTCAGGAGGTCCTGGATGGAATGCGAAGACGAGGGTTACTCTGAGCGCAGCTCCGATTAGGGCAACGCGTAAGACCTCCGCGCCATGTGGGATGTGCCAGAATGGTGTTTGTGAACGTGTGCGAGTGCTGAGGAAACCAAGCTGCTCCAAAAGAGAGGGCAGTGCGTTTCCGTACGCTCAGCGTGCACAGAGGGGCTCTAAAGGGCTACGGTCCTGGATGTCGCTTAGCAGACCCAGGTGCGCCTGGGGTTACTCAGTGTTCCTGCCGGGAACAGCGTGCCCCGGCCAGCCTCCCAGGTGTCCAGAAAGCTGTGCTGCCGTTCAAGGCATGCAGAGCAGAGGCCACCGCCTCCTGGAAGCTGCAGCACGCCTCCGCTTCTGCACGGCAAATCAGGGCCTTACTTCCAGGCATGGGTTCACGCTGGGTGTGCCGGGAGCCACACAACATGCTAAGATGCTGACTTTCTCCTCCAGCAGAGTGACTTCAGGTACGAGGGAGGGCCTCGCAGTGTTCCAAGCACAGCGTTCTCTCATGGCAGCTCACACAAGGGCCATGACAGAGTCTTCCTGGGCACTTCGCACTCACCAGCCATGTTGTCCTGAGGGCGTTCGAGGGCTCTGGAGATGTAGCGCTCCTCAAGGAACGCGCAGTGTGTGGTTGCCCAGCACTCGGCACGCACAGGGGTCCTCCGAGGGAATCAACCAATGGACCTCGACATTGCTCAGCCGTCTCACAGGTGTCTGGAGGCACTCAGTGACCTTGGAGGTAAAATGATGCACACCCGTGGGGCCTAGGAGTCCCCGGACGTGTACTTCCTTTAAAGCAAAGCGACTAAGAACTCCTGGAAAGAACTGCATGCCTCCCTTTCTGCACGGCTACTCAGGGCCTAACCTGGAGGCGAGTTCTCACGTTGAGGTTCCCTTTAGCTCTAGAGCCTGTCATGCGGACCGCCACCGCGGCCACGGAAGCCCCTGGTTTAGAGAGAGCAAACTCATAATTTTCCCCGAAACATTCTTCCAGGGCTCACTGGCCTGTCGGGAGCCGGGAATGTCAGGGAGCTTCAAGGCAGGCATGAATGCCGCCCTCCAAATGGGAAAGCAGGGCTAGTTCCAGCAGGCCCCCGTTTTCATGGGCAAACTCAGCGTACATCCCTGTGGTTTCTAACGAGTCCCAAGAGTCACCGGTCACCCTGTGTTTCCTTCCCTGAGTAAACTTTTCGAAGTAGGGAGTCCCGCATCCAGCGAACTGTCTCAACCAAGGAACGGCGTAGCTGCTCCTCTGGGCCTGGGGCTGCCTGCAGTGCCAAAGAAGGAAGAGGACTTGAATTGCAGTAAGAACCCCAGCCGCCGTCCTCTAAGAGGCACGGTGCCTTCAGTCAGGAGGTCCTGGATGGAATGCGAAGACGAGGGTTACTCTGAGCGCAGCTCCGATTAGGGCAACGCGTAAGACCTCCGCGCCATGTGGGATGTGCCAGAACGGTGTTTGTGAACGTGTGCGAGTGCTGAGGTAACCAAGCTGCTCCAAAAGAGAGGGCAGTGCGTTTCCGTACGCTCAGCGTGCACAGAGGGGCTCTAAAGGGCTACGGTCCTGGATGTCGCTTAGCAGACCCAGGTGCGCCTGGGGTTACTCAGTGTTCCTGCCGGGAACAGCGTGCCCCGGCCAGCCTCCCAGGTGTCCAGAAAGCTGTGCTGCCGTTCAAGGTATGCAGAGCAGAGGCCACCGCCTCCTGGAAGCTGCAGCATGCCTCCGCTTCTGCACGGCAAATCAGGGCCTTACTTCCAGGCATGGGTTCACGCTGGGTGTGCCGGGAGCCACACAATATGCTAAGATGCTGACTTTCTCCTCCAGCAGAGTGACTTCAGGTACGAGGGAGGGCCTCGCAGTGTTCCAAGCACAGCGTTCTCTCATGGCAGCTCACACAAGGGCCATGACAGAGTCTTCCTGGGCACTTCGCACTCACCAGCCATGTTGTCCTGAGGGCGTTCGAGGGCTCTGGAGATGTAGCGCTCCTCAAGGAACGCGCAGTGTGTGGTTGCCCAGCACTCGGCACGCACAGGGGTCCTCCGAGGGAATCAACCAATGGACCTCGACGTTGCTCAGCCGGCCCACAGGTGTCTGGAGGCACTCAGTGACCTTGGAGGGAAAATGATGCACACCCGTGGGGCCTAGGAGTCCCCGGACGTGTACTTCCTTTAAAGCAAAGCGACTAAGAACTCCTGGAAAGAGCTGCATGCCTCCCTTTCTGCACGGCTACTCAGGGCCTAACCTGGAGGCGAGTTCTCACTTTGAGGTTCCCTTTAGCTCTAGAGCCTGTCATGCGGACCGCCACCGCGGCCACGGAAGCCCCTGGTTTAGAGAGAGCAAACTCATAATTTTCCCCGAAGCATTCTTCCAGGACTCACTGGCCTGTCGGGAGCCGGGAATGTCAGGGAGCTTCAAGGCAGGCATGAATGCCGCCCTCCAAATGGGAAAGCAGGGCTAGTTCCAGCAGGCCCCCGTTTTCATGGGCACACTCAGCGTACATCCCTGTGGTTTCTAACGAGTCCCAAGAGACACCGGTTACCCTGTGTTTCCTTCCCTGAGTCAACTTATCGAAGTAGGGAGTCCCGCATCCAGCGAACTGTCTCAACCAAGGAACGCCGAAGCTGCTCCTCTGGGCCTGGGGCTGCCTGCAGTGCCAAAGAAAGAACAGGACTTGGATTGCAGTAAGAACCCAAGCCGCCGTCCTCTAGGAGGCACGGTGCCTTCAGTCAGGAGGTCCTGGATGGAATGCGAAGACAAGGGTTACTCTGAGCGCAGCTCCGATTAGGGCAACGCGTAAGAACTCCGCGCCATGTGGGATGTGCCAGAACGGTGTTCGTGAACGAGTGCGAGTGCTGAGGAAACCAAGCTGCTCCAAAAGAGAGGGCAGTGCGTTTCCCTACGCTCGGCGTGCACAAAGGGGCTCTATAGTGCTACGGCCCTGGATGTTGCTTAGCAGACCTAGGTGCGCCTAGGGTTACTCAGTGTTCCTGCCGGGAACAGCGTGCCCCGGCCAGCCTCCCAGGTGTCCAGAAAGCTGTGCTGCCGTTCAAGGTATGCAGAGCAGAGGCCACCGCCTCCTGGAAACTGCAGCACGCCTCCACTTCTGCACGGCAAATCAGGGCCTTACTTCCAGGCATGGGTTCACGCTGGGTGTGCCGGGAGCCACACAACATGCTAAGATGCTGACTTTCTCCTCCAGCAGAGTGACTTCAGGTACGAGGGCGGGCCTCACAGTGTTCCAAGCACAGCGTTCTCTCATGGCAGCTCACACAAGGGCCATGACAGAGTCTTCCTGGGCACTTCGCACTCACCAGCCATGTTGTCCTGAGGGCGTTCGAGGGCTCTGGAGATGTAGCGTTCCTCAAGGAACGCGCAGTGTGTGGTTGCCCAGCACTCGGCACGCACAGGGGTCCTCCGAGGGAATCAACCAATGGACCTTGACGTTGCTCAGCCGGCCCACAGGTGTCTGGAGGCACTCAGTGACCTTGGAGAGAAAATCATGCACACCCGTGGGGCCTAGGAGTCCCCGGACGTGTACTTCCTTTAAAGCAAAGCGACTAAGAACTCCTGGAAAGAGCTGCATGCCTCCCTTTCTGCACGGCTACTCAGGGCCTAACCTGGAGGCGAGTTCTCACGTTGAGGTTCCCTTTAGCCCTAGAGCCTGTCATGCGGACCGCCACCGCGGCCACGGAAGCCCCTGGTTTAGAGAGAGCAAACTCATAATTTTCCCCGAAGCATTCTTCCAGGGCTCACTGGCCTGTCGGGAGCCGGGAATGTCAGGGAGCTTCAAGGCAGGCAAGAATGCCGCCCTCCAAATGGGAAAGCAGGGCTAGTTCCAGCAGGCCCCCGTTTTCATGGGCACACTCAGCGTACATCCCTGTGGTTTCTAACGAGTCCCAAGAGACACCGGTTACCCTGTGTTTCCTTCCCTGAGTCAACTTATTGAAGTAGGGAGTCTCGCATCCAGCGAACTGTCTCATCCAAGGAACGCCGTAGCTGGTCCTCTGGGCCTGGGGCTGCCTGCAGTGCCAAAGAAGGAACAGGACTTGAATTGCAGTAAGAACCCAAGCCGCCGTCCTCTAGGAGGCACGGTGCCTTCAGTCAGGAGGTCCTGGATGGAATGCGAAGACGAGGGTTACTCTGAGCGCAGCTCCGATTAGGGCAACGTGTAAGACCTCCGCGCCATGTGGGATGTGCCAGAACGGTGTTCGTGAACGTGTGCGAGTGCTGAGGAAACCAAGCTGCTCCAAAAGAGAGGGCAGTGCGTTTCCCTACACTCGGCGTGCACAGAGGGTCTCTAATGGGCTACGGCCCTGGATGTTGCTTAGCAGACCCAGGTGCGCCTGGGGTTACTCAGTGTTCCTGCCGGGAACAGCGTGCCCCGGCTAGCCTTCCAGGTGTCCAGAAAGCTGTGCTGCCGTTCAAGGTATGCAGAGCAGAGGCCTCCGCCTCCTGGAAGCTGCAGCACGCCTCCGCTTCTGCACGGCAAATCAGGGCCTTACTTCCAGGCATGGGTTCACGCTGGGTGTGCCGGGAGCCACACAACATGCTAAGATGCTGACTTTCTCCTCCAGCAGAGTGACTTCAGGTACGAGGGCGGGCCTCGCAGTGTTCCAAGCACAGCGTTCTATCATGGCAGCTCACACAAGGGCCATGACAGAGTCTTCCTGGTCACTTCGCACTCACAAGCCATGTTGTCCTGAGGGAGTTCGAGGGCTCTGGAGATGTAGCGCTCCTTAAGGAACGCGCAGTGTGTGATTGCTCAGCACTCGGCACACACAGGGGTCCTCCGAGGGAATCAACCAATGGACCTCGACATTGCTCAGCCGTCTCACAGGTGTCTGGAGGCACTCAATGACCTTGGAGGGAAAATGATGCACACCCGTGGGGCCTAGGAGTCCCCGGACGTGTACTTCCTTTAAAACAAAGCGACTAAGAACTCCTGGAAAGAACTGCATGCCCCCCTTTCTGAACGGCTACTCAGGGCCTAACCTGGAGGTGAGTTCTCACATTGAGGTTCCCTTTAGCTCTAGAGCCTGTCATGCGGACCGCCACCGCGGCCACGGAAGCCCCTGCTTTAGAGAGAGCAAACTCATAATTTTCCCCAAAACATTCTTCCAGGGCTCACTGGCCTGTCGGGAGCCGGGAATGTCAGGGAGCTTCAAGGCAGGCATGAATGCCGCCCTCCAAATGGGAAAGCAGGGCTAGTTCCAGCAGGCCCCCGTTTTCATGGGCAAACTCAGCGTACATCCCTGTGGTTTCTAACGAGTCCCAAGAGTCACCGGTCACCCTGTGTTTCCTTCCCTGAGTAAACTTTTCGAAGTAGGGAGTCCCGCATCCAGCGAACTGTCTCAACCAAGGAACGCCGTAGCTGCTCCTCTGGGCCTGGGGCTGCCTGCAGTGCCAAAGAAGGAAGAGGACTTGAATTGCAGTAAGAACCCCAGCCGCCGTCCTCTAAGAGGCACGGTGCCTTCAGTCAGGAGGTCCTGGATGGAATGCGAAGACGAGGGTTACTCTGAGCGCAGCTCCGATTAGGGCAACGCGTAAGACCTCCGCGCCATGTGGGATGTGCCAGAACGGTGTTTGTGAACGTGTGCGAGTGCTGAGGTAACCAAGCTGCTCCAAAAGAGAGGGCAGTGCGTTTCCGTACGCTCAGCGTGCACAGAGGGGCTCTAAAGGGCTACGGTCCTGGATGTCGCTTAGCAGACCCAGGTGCGCCTGGGGTTACTCAGTGTTCCTGCCGGGAACAGCGTGCCCCGGCCAGCCTCCCAGGTGTCCAGAAAGCTGTGCTGCCGTTCAAGGTATGCAGAGCAGAGGCCACCGCCTCCTGGAAGCTGCAGCACGCCTCCGCTTCTGCACGGCAAATCAGGGCCTTACTTCCAGGCATGGGTTCACGCTGGGTGTGCCGGGAGCCACACAATATGCTAAGATGCTGACTTTCTCCTCCAGCAGAGTGACTTCAGGTACGAGGGAGGGCCTCACAGTGTTCCAAGCACAGCGTTCTCTCATGGCAGCTCACACAAGGGCCATGACAGAGTCTTCCTGGGCACTTCGCACTCACCAGCCATGTTGTCCTGAGGGCGTTCGAGGGCTCTGGAGATGTAGCGCTCCTCAAGGAACGCGCAGTGTGTGGTTGCCCAGCACTCGGCACGCACAGGGGTCCTCCGAGGGAATCAACCAATGGACCTCGACGTTGCTCAGCCGGCCCACAGGTGTCTGGAGGCACTCAGTGACCTTGGAGGGAAAATGATGCACACCCGTCGGGCCTAGGAGTCCCCGGACGTGTACTTCCTTTAAAGCAAAGCGACTAAGAACTCCTGGAAAGAGCTGCATGCCTCCCTTTCTGCACGGCTACTCAGGGCCTAACCTGGAGGCGAGTTCTCACTTTGAGGTTCCCTTTAGCTCTAGAGCCTGTCATGCGGACCGCCACCGCGGCCACGGAAGCCCCTGGTTTAGAGAGAGCAAACTCATAATTTTCCCCGAAGCATTCTTCCAGGACTCACTGGCCTGTCGGGAGCCGGGAATGTCAGGGAGCTTCAAGGCAGGCATGAATGCCGCCCTCCAAATGGGAAAGCAGGGCTAGTTCCAGCAGGCCCCCGTTTTCATGGGCACACTCAGCGTACATCCCTGTGGTTTCTAACGAGTCCCAAGAGACACCGGTTACCCTGTGTTTCCTTCCCTGAGTCAACTTATCGAAGTAGGGAGTCCCGCATCCAGCGAACTGTCTCAACCAAGGAACGCCGAAGCTGCTCCTCTGGGCCTGGGGCTGCCTGCAGTGCCAAAGAAAGAACAGGACTTGGATTGCAGTAAGAACCCAAGCCGCCGTCCTCTAGGAGGCACGGTGCCTTCAGTCAGGAGGTCCTGGATGGAATGCGAAGACAAGGGTTACTCTGAGCGCAGCTCCGATTAGGGCAACGCGTAAGAACTCCGCGCCATGTGGGATGTGCCAGAACGGTGTTCGTGAACGTGTGCGAGTGCTGAGGAAACCAAGCTGCTCCAAAAGAGAGGGCAGTGCGTTTCCCTACGCTCGGCGTGCACAAAGGGGCTCTATAGTGCTACGGCCCTGGATGTTGCTTAGCAGACCTAGGTGCGCCTAGGGTTACTCAGTGTTCCTGCCGGGAACAGCGTGCCCCGGCCAGCCTCCCAGGTGTCCAGAAAGCTGTGCTGCCGTTCAAGGTATGCAGAGCAGAGGCCACCGCCTCCTGGAAACTGCAGCACGCCTCCACTTCTGCACGGCAAATCAGGGCCTTACTTCCAGGCATGGGTTCACGCTGGGTGTGCCGGGAGCCACACAACATGCTAAGATGCTGACTTTCTCCTCCAGCAGAGTGACTTCAGGTACGAGGGCGGGCCTCACAGTGTTCCAAGCACAGCGTTCTCTCATGGCAGCTCACACAAGGGCCATGACAGAGTCTTCCTGGGCACTTCGCACTCACCAGCCATGTTGTCCTGAGGGCGTTCGAGGGCTCTGGAGATGTAGCGTTCCTCAAGGAACGCGCAGTGTGTGGTTGCCCAGCACTCGGCACGCACAGGGGTCCTCCGAGGGAATCAACCAATGGACCTTGACGTTGCTCAGCCGGCCCACAGGTGTCTGGAGGCACTCAGTGACCTTGGAGAGAAAATCATGCACACCCGTGGGGCCTAGGAGTCCCCGGACGTGTACTTCCTTTAAAGCAAAGCGACTAAGAACTCCTGGAAAGAGCTGCATGCCTCCCTTTCTGCACGGCTACTCAGGGCCTAACCTGGAGGCGAGTTCTCACGTTGAGGTTCCCTTTAGCCCTAGAGCCTGTCATGCGGACCGCCACCGCGGCCACGGAAGCCCCTGGTTTAGAGAGAGCAAACTCATAATTTTCCCCGAAGCATTCTTCCAGGGCTCACTGGCCTGTCGGGAGCCGGGAATGTCAGGGAGCTTCAAGGCAGGCAAGAATGCCGCCCTCCAAATGGGAAAGCAGGGCTAGTTCCAGCAGGCCCCCGTTTTCATGGGCACACTCAGCGTACATCCCTGTGGTTTCTAACGAGTCCCAAGAGACACCGGTTACCCTGTGTTTCCTTCCCTGAGTCAACTTATTGAAGTAGGGAGTCTCGCATCCAGCGAACTGTCTCATCCAAGGAACGCCGTAGCTGGTCCTCTGGGCCTGGGGCTGCCTGCAGTGCCAAAGAAGGAACAGGACTTGAATTGCAGTAAGAACCCAAGCCGCCGTCCTCTAGGAGGCACGGTGCCTTCAGTCAGGAGGTCCTGGATGGAATGCGAAGACGAGGGTTACTCTGAGCGCAGCTCCGATTAGGGCAACGTGTAAGACCTCCGCGCCATGTGGGATGTGCCAGAACGGTGTTCGTGAACGTGTGCGAGTGCTGAGGAAACCAAGCTGCTCCAAAAGAGAGGGCAGTGCGTTTCCCTACACTCGGCGTGCACAGAGGGTCTCTAATGGGCTACGGCCCTGGATGTTGCTTAGCAGACCCAGGTGCGCCTGGGGTTACTCAGTGTTCCTGCCGGGAACAGCGTGCCCCGGCTAGCCTTCCAGGTGTCCAGAAAGCTGTGCTGCCGTTCAAGGTATGCAGAGCAGAGGCCTCCGCCTCCTGGAAGCTGCAGCACGCCTCCGCTTCTGCACGGCAAATCAGGGCCTTACTTCCAGGCATGGGTTCACGCTGGGTGTGCCGGGAGCCACACAACATGCTAAGATGCTGACTTTCTCCTCCAGCAGAGTGACTTCAGGTACGAGGGCGGGCCTCGCAGTGTTCCAAGCACAGCGTTCTATCATGGCAGCTCACACAAGGGCCATGACAGAGTCTTCCTGGTCACTTCGCACTCACAAGCCATGTTGTCCTGAGGGAGTTCGAGGGCTCTGGAGATGTAGCGCTCCTTAAGGAACGCGCAGTGTGTGATTGCTCAGCACTCGGCACACACAGGGGTCCTCCGAGGGAATCAACCAATGGACCTCGACATTGCTCAGCCGTCTCACAGGTGTCTGGAGGCACTCAATGACCTTGGAGGGAAAATGATGCACACCCGTGGGGCCTAGGAGTCCCCGGACGTGTACTTCCTTTAAAACAAAGCGACTAAGAACTCCTGGAAAGAACTGCATGCCCCCCTTTCTGAACGGCTACTCAGGGCCTAACCTGGAGGTGAGTTCTCACGTTGAGGTTCCCTTTAGCTCTAGAGCCTGTCATGCGGACCGCCACCGCGGCCACGGAAGCCCCTGCTTTAGAGAGAGCAAACTCATAATTTTCCCCAAAACATTCTTCCAGGGCTCACTGGCCTGTCGGGAGCCGGGAATGTCAGGGAGCTTCAAGGCAGGCATGAATGCCGCCCTCCAAATGGGAAAGCAGGGCTAGTTCCAGCAGGCCCCCGTTTTCATGGGCAAACTCAGCGTACATCCCTGTGGTTTCTAACGAGTCCCAAGAGTCACCGGTCACCCTGTGTTTCCTTCCCTGAGTAAACTTTTCGAAGTAGGGAGTCCCGCATCCAGCGAACTGTCTCAACCAAGGAACGCCGTAGCTGCTCCTCTGGGCCTGGGGCTGCCTGCAGTGCCAAAGAAGGAAGAGGACTTGAATTGCAGTAAGAACCCCAGCCGCCGTCCTCTAAGAGGCACGGTGCCTTCAGTCAGGAGGTCCTGGATGGAATGCGAAGACGAGGGTTACTCTGAGCGCAGCTCCGATTAGGGCAACGCGTAAGACCTCCGCGCCATGTGGGATGTGCCAGAACGGTGTTTGTGAACGTGTGCGAGTGCTGAGGTAACCAAGCTGCTCCAAAAGAGAGGGCAGTGCGTTTCCGTACGCTCAGCGTGCACAGAGGGGCTCTAAAGGGCTACGGTCCTGGATGTCGCTTAGCAGACCCAGGTGCGCCTGGGGTTACTCAGTGTTCCTGCCGGGAACAGCGTGCCCCGGCCAGCCTCCCAGGTGTCCAGAAAGCTGTGCTGCCGTTCAAGGTATGCAGAGCAGAGGCCACCGCCTCCTGGAAGCTGCAGCACGCCTCCGCTTCTGCACGGCAAATCAGGGCCTTACTTCCAGGCATGGGTTCACGCTGGGTGTGCCGGGAGCCACACAATATGCTAAGATGCTGACTTTCTCCTCCAGCAGAGTGACTTCAGGTACGAGGGAGGGCCTCACAGTGTTCCAAGCACAGCGTTCTCTCATGGCAGCTCACACAAGGGCCATGACAGAGTCTTCCTGGGCACTTCGCACTCACCAGCCATGTTGTCCTGAGGGCGTTCGAGGGCTCTGGAGATGTAGCGCTCCTCAAGGAACGCGCAGTGTGTGGTTGCCCAGCACTCGGCACGCACAGGGGTCCTCCGAGGGAATCAACCAATGGACCTCGACGTTGCTCAGCCGGCCCACAGGTGTCTGGAGGCACTCAGTGACCTTGGAGGGAAAATGATGCACACCCGTCGGGCCTAGGAGTCCCCGGACGTGTACTTCCTTTAAAGCAAAGCGACTAAGAACTCCTGGAAAGAGCTGCATGCCTCCCTTTCTGCACGGCTACTCAGGGCCTAACCTGGAGGCGAGTTCTCACTTTGAGGTTCCCTTTAGCTCTAGAGCCTGTCATGCGGACCGCCACCGCGGCCACGGAAGCCCCTGGTTTAGAGAGAGCAAACTCATAATTTTCCCCGAAGCATTCTTCCAGGACTCACTGGCCTGTCGGGAGCCGGGAATGTCAGGGAGCTTCAAGGCAGGCATGAATGCCGCCCTCCAAATGGGAAAGCAGGGCTAGTTCCAGCAGGACCCCGTTTTCATGGGCACACTCAGCGTACATCCCTGTGGTTTCTAACGAGTCCCAAGAGACACCGGTTACCCTGTGTTTCCTTCCCTGAGTCAACTTATCGAAGTAGGGAGTCCCGCATCCAGCGAACTGTCTCAACCAAGGAACGCCGAAGCTGCTCCTCTGGGCCTGGGGCTGCCTGCAGTGCCAAAGAAAGAACAGGACTTGGATTGCAGTAAGAACCCAAGCCGCCGTCCTCTAGGAGGCACGGTGCCTTCAGTCAGGAGGTCCTGGATGGAATGCGAAGACAAGGGTTACTCTGAGCGCAGCTCCGATTAGGGCAACGCGTAAGAACTCCGCGCCATGTGGGATGTGCCAGAACGGTGTTCGTGAACGTGTGCGAGTGCTGAGGAAACCAAGCTGCTCCAAAAGAGAGGGCAGTGCGTTTCCCTACGCTCGGCGTGCACAAAGGGGCTCTATAGTGCTACGGCCCTGGATGTTGCTTAGCAGACCTAGGTGCGCCTAGGGTTACTCAGTGTTCCTGCCGGGAACAGCGTGCCCCGGCCAGCCTCCCAGGTGTCCAGAAAGCTGTGCTGCCGTTCAAGGTATGCAGAGCAGAGGCCACCGCCTCCTGGAAACTGCAGCACGCCTCCACTTCTGCACGGCAAATCAGGGCCTTACTTCCAGGCATGGGTTCACGCTGGGTGTGCCGGGAGCCACACAACATGCTAAGATGCTGACTTTCTCCTCCAGCAGAGTGACTTCAGGTACGAGGGCGGGCCTCACAGTGTTCCAAGCACAGCGTTCTCTCATGGCAGCTCACACAAGGGCCATGACAGAGTCTTCCTGGGCACTTCGCACTCACCAGCCATGTTGTCCTGAGGGCGTTCGAGGGCTCTGGAGATGTAGCGTTCCTCAAGGAACGCGCAGTGTGTGGTTGCCCAGCACTCGGCACGCACAGGGGTCCTCCGAGGGAATCAACCAATGGACCTTGACGTTGCTCAGCCGGCCCACAGGTGTCTGGAGGCACTCAGTGACCTTGGAGAGAAAATCATGCACACCCGTGGGGCCTAGGAGTCCCCGGACGTGTACTTCCTTTAAAGCAAAGCGACTAAGAACTCCTGGAAAGAGCTGCATGCCTCCCTTTCTGCACGGCTACTCAGGGCCTAACCTGGAGGCGAGTTCTCACGTTGAGGTTCCCTTTAGCCCTAGAGCCTGTCATGCGGACCGCCACCGCGGCCACGGAAGCCCCTGGTTTAGAGAGAGCAAACTCATAATTTTCCCCGAAGCATTCTTCCAGGGCTCACTGGCCTGTCGGGAGCCGGGAATGTCAGGGAGCTTCAAGGCAGGCAAGAATGCCGCCCTCCAAATGGGAAAGCAGGGCTAGTTCCAGCAGGCCCCCGTTTTCATGGGCACACTCAGCGTACATCCCTGTGGTTTCTAACGAGTCCCAAGAGACACCGGTTACCCTGTGTTTCCTTCCCTGAGTCAACTTATTGAAGTAGGGAGTCTCGCATCCAGCGAACTGTCTCATCCAAGGAACGCCGTAGCTGCTCCTCTGGGCCTGGGGCTGCCTGCAGTGCCAAAGAAGGAACAGGACTTGAATTGCAGTAAGAACCCAAGCCGCCGTCCTCTAGGAGGCACGGTGCCTTCAGTCAGGAGGTCCTGGATGGAATGCGAAGACGAGGGTTACTCTGAGCGCAGCTCCGATTAGGGCAACGTGTAAGACCTCCGCGCCATGTGGGATGTGCCAGAACGGTGTTCGTGAACGTGTGCGAGTGCTGAGGAAACCAAGCTGCTCCAAAAGAGAGGGCAGTGCGTTTCCCTACACTCGGCGTGCACAGAGGGTCTCTAATGGGCTACGGCCCTGGATGTTGCTTAGCAGACCCAGGTGCGCCTGGGGTTACTCAGTGTTCCTGCCGGGAACAGCGTGCCCCGGCTAGCCTTCCAGGTGTCCAGAAAGCTGTGCTGCCGTTCAAGGTATGCAGAGCAGAGGCCTCCGCCTCCTGGAAGCTGCAGCACGCCTCCGCTTCTGCACGGCAAATCAGGGCCTTACTTCCAGGCATGGGTTCACGCTGGGTGTGCCGGGAGCCACACAACATGCTAAGATGCTGACTTTCTCCTCCAGCAGAGTGACTTCAGGTACGAGGGCGGGCCTCGCAGTGTTCCAAGCACAGCGTTCTATCATGGCAGCTCACACAAGGGCCATGACAGAGTCTTCCTTGTCACTTCGCACTCACAAGCCATGTTGTCCTGAGGGAGTTCGAGGGCTCTGGAGATGTAGCGCTCCTTAAGGAACGCGCAGTGTGTGATTGCTCAGCACTCGGCACACACAGGGGTCCTCCGAGGGAATCAACCAATGGACCTCGACATTGCTCAGCCGTCTCACAGGTGTCTGGAGGCACTCAGTGACCTTGGAGGGAAAATGATGCACACCCGTGGGGCCTAGGAGTCCCCGGACGTGTACTTCCTTTAAAACAAAGCGACTAAGAACTCCTGGAAAGAACTGCATGCCCCCCTTTCTGAACGGCTACTCAGGGCCTAACCTGGAGGCGAGTTCTCACGTTGAGGTTCCCTTTAGCTCTAGAGCCTGTCATGCGGACCGCCACCGCGGCCACGGAAGCCCCTGCTTTAGAGAGAGCAAACTCATAATTTTCCCCAAAACATTCTTCCAGGGCTCACTGGCCTGTCGGGAGCCGGGAATGTCAGGGAGCTTCAAGGCAGGCATGAATGCCGCCCTCCAAATGGGAAAGCAGGGCTAGTTCCAGCAGGCCCCCGTTTTCATGGGCAAACTCAGCGTACATCCCTGTGGTTTCTAACGAGTCCCAAGAGACACCGGTTACCCTGTGTTTCCTTCCCTGAGTCAACTTTTCGAAGTAGGGAGTCCCGCATCCAGCGAACTGTCTCAACCAAGGAACGCCGTAGCTGCTCCTCTGGGCCTGGGGCTGCCTGCAGTGCCAAAGAAGGAAGAGGACTTGAATTGCAGTAAGAACCCAAGCTGCCGTCCTCTAAGAGGCACGGTGCCTTCAGTCAGGAGGTCCTGGATGGAATGCGAAGACGAGGGTTACTCTGAGCGCAGCTCCGATTAGGGCAACACGTAAGACCTCCGCGCCATGTGGGATGTGCCAGAACGGTGTTTGTGAACGTGTGCGAGTGCTGAGGAAACCAAGCTGCTCCAAAAGAGAGGGCAGTGCGTTTCCGTACGCTCAGCGTGCACAGAGGGGCTCTAAAGGGCTACGGTCCTGGATGTCGCTTAGCAGACCCAGGTGCGCCTGGGGTTACTCAGTGTTCCTGCCGGGAACAGCGTGCCCCGGCCAGCCTCCCAGGTGTCCAGAAAGCTGTGCTGCCGTTCAAGGTATGCAGAGCAGAGGCCACCGCCTCCTGGAAGCTGCAGCACGCCTCCGCTTCTGCACGGCAAATCAGGGCCTTACTTCCAGGCATGGGTTCACGCTGGGTGTGCCGGGAGCCACACAACATGCTAAGATGCTGACTTTCTCCTCCAGCAGAGTGACTTCAGGTACGAGGGAGGGCCTCGCAGTGTTCCAAGCACAGCGTTCTCTCATGGCAGCTCACACAAGGGCCATGACAGAGTCTTCCTGGGCACTTCGCACTCACCAGCCATGTTGTCCTGAGGGCGTTCGAGGGCTCTGGAGATGTAGCGCTCCTCAAGGAACGCGCAGTGTGTGGTTGCCCAGCACTCGGCACGCACAGGGGTCCTCCGAGGGAATCAACCAATGGACCTCGACGTTGCTCAGCCGGCCCACAGGTGTCTGGAGGCACTCAGTGACCTTGGAGGGAAAATGATGCACACCCGTGGGGCCTAGGAGTCCCCGGACGTGTACTTCCTTTAAAGCAAAGCGATTAAGAACTCCTGGAAAGAGCTGCATGCCTCCCTTTCTGCACGGCTACTCAGGGCCTAACCTGGAGGCGAGTTCTCACTTTGAGGTTCCCTTTAGCTCTAGAGCCTGTTATGCGGACCGCCACCGCGGCCACGGAAGCCCCTGGTTTAGAGAGAGCAAACTCATAATTTTCCCCGAAGCATTCTTCCAGGACTCACTGGCCTGTCGGGAGCCGGGAATGTCAGGGAGCTTCAAGGCAGGCATGAATGCCGCCCTCCAAATGGGAAAGCAGGGCTAGTTCCAGCAGGCCCCCGTTTTCATGGGCACACTCAGCGTACATCCCTGTGGTTTCTAACGAGTCCCAAGAGACACCGGTTACCCTGTGTTTCCTTCCCTGAGTCAACTTATCGAAGTAGGGAGTCCCGCATCCAGCGAACTGTCTCAACCAAGGAACGCCGAAGCTGCTCCTCTGGGCCTGGGGCTGCCTGCAGTGCCAAAGAAAGAACAGGACTTGGATTGCAGTAAGAACCCAAGCCGCCATCCTCTAGGAGGCACGGTGCCTTCAGTCAGGAGGTCCTGGATGGAATGCGAAGACGAGGGTTACTCTGAGCGCAGCTCCGATTAGGGCAACGCGTAAGAACTCCGCGCCATGTGGGATGTGCCAGAACGGTGTTCGTGAACGTGTGCGAGTGCTGAGGAAACCAAGCTGCTCCAAAAGAGAGGGCAGTGCGTTTCCCTACACTCGGCGTGCACAGAGGGTCTCTAATGGGCTACGGCCCTGGATGTTGCTTAGCAGACCCAGGTGCGCCTGGGGTTACTCAGTGTTCCTGCCGGGAACAGCGTGCCCCGGCTAGCCTTCCAGGTGTCCAGAAAGCTGTGCTGCCGTTCAAGGTATGCAGAGCAGAGGCCTCCGCCTCCTGGAAGCTGCAGCACGCCTCCGCTTCTGCACGGCAAATCAGGGCCTTACTTCCAGGCATGGGTTCACGCTGGGTGTGCCGGGAGCCACACAACATGCTAAGATGCTGACTTTCTCCTCCAGCAGTGTGAGTTCAGGTACGAGGGCGGGCCTCGCAGTGTTCCAAGCACAGCGTTCTCTCATGGCAGCTCACACAAGGGCCAAGACAGAGTCTTCCTGGGCACTTCGCACTCACCAGCCATGTTGTCCTGAGGGCGTTCGAGGGCTCTGGAGATGTAGCGCTCCTCAAGGAACGCGCAGTGTGTGATTGCCCAGCACTCGGCACACACACGGTCCTCCGAGGGAATCAACCAATGAACCTCGACGTTGCTCAGCCGTCTCACAGGTGTCTGGAGGCACTCAGTGACCTTGGAGGTAAAATGATGCACACCTGTGGGGCCTAGGAGTCCCCGGACGTGTACTTCCTTTAAAACAAAGCGACTAAGAACTCCTGGAAAGAACTGCATGCCTCCCTTTCTGAACGGCTACTCAGGGCCTAACCTGGAGGCGAGTTCTCACGTTGAGGTTCCCTTCAGCTCTAGAGCCTGTCATGCGGACCGCCACCGCGGCCACGGAAGCCCCTGCTTTAGAGAGAACAAACTCATAATTTTCCCCAAAACATTCTTCCAGGGCTCACTGGCCTGTCGGGAGCCAGGAATGTCAGGGAGCTTCAAGGCAGGCATGAATGCCGCCCTCCAAATGGGAAAGCAGGGCTAGTTCCAGCAGGCCCCCGTTTTCATGGGCAAACTCAGCGTACATCCCTGTGGTTTCTAACGAGTCCCAAGAGACACCGGTTACCCTGTGTTTCCTTCCCTGAGTCAACTTTTTGAAGTAGGGAGTCCCACATCCAGCGAACTGTCTCAACCAAGGAACGCCGTAGCTGCTCCTCTGGGCCTGGGGCTGCCTGCAGTGCCAAAGAAGGAAGAGGACTTGAATTGCAGTAAGAACCCAAGCCGCCGTCCTCTAAGAGGCACGGTGCCTTCAGTCAGGAGGTCCTGGATGGAATGCGAAGACGAGGGTTACTCTGAGCGCAGCTCCGATTAGGGCAACGCGTAAGACCTCCGCGCCATGTGGGATGTGCCAGAACGGTGTTTGTGAACGTGTGCGAGTGCTGAGGAAACCAAGCTGCTCCAAAAGAGAGGGCAGTGCGTTTCCGTACGCTCAGCGTGCACAGAGGGGCTCTAAAGGGCTACGGTCCTGGATGTCGCTTAGCAGACCCAGGTGCGCCTGGGGTTACTCAGTGTTCCTGCCGGGAACAGCGTGCCCCGGCCAGCCTCCCAGGTGTCCAGAAAGCTGTGCTGCCTTTCAAGGTATGCAGAGCAGAGGCCACCGCCTCCTGGAAGCTGCAGCACGCCTCCGCTTCTGCACGGCAAATCAGGGCCTTACTTCCAGGCATGGGTTCACGCTGGGTGTGCCGGGAGCCACACAACATGCTAAGATGCTGACTTTCTCCTCCAGCAGAGTGACTTCAGGTACGAGGGCGGGCCTCGCAGTGTTCCAAGCACAGCGTTCTCTCATGGCAGCTCACACAAGGGCCAAGACAGAGTCTTCCTGGGCACTTCGCACTCACCAGCCATGTTGTCCTGAGGGCGTTCGAGGGCTCTGGAGATGTAGCGCTCCTCAAGGAACGCGCAGTGTGTGATTGCCCAGCACTCGGCACACACACGGTCCTCCGAGGGAATCAACTAATGAACCTCGACGTTGCTCAGCCGTCTCACAGGTGTCTGGATGCACTCAGTGACCTTGGAGGTAAAATGATGCACACCTGTGGGGCCTAGGAGTCCCCGGACGTGTACTTCCTTTAAAACAAAGCGACTAAGAACTCCTGGAAAGAACTGCATGCCTCCCTTTCTGAACGGCTACTCAGGGCCTAACCTGGAAGCGAGTTCTCACGTTGAGGTTCCCTTTAGCTCTAGAGCCTGTCATGCAGACCGCCACCGCGTCCACGGAAGCCCCTGGTTTAGAGAGAGCAAACTCATAATTTTCCCCAAAACATTCTTCCAGGGCTCACTGGCCTGTCAGGAGCCAGGAATGTCAGGGAGCTTCAAGGCAGGCATGAATGCCGCCCTCCAAATGGGAAAGCAGGGCTAGTTCCAGCAGGCCCCCGTTTTCATGGGCAAACTCAGCGTACATCCCTGTGGTTTCTAACGAGTCCCAAGAGACACCGGTTACCCTGTGTTTCCTTCCCTGAGTCAACTTTTTGAAGTAGGGAGTCCCGCATCCAGCGAACTGTCTCAACCAAGGAACGCCGTAGCTGCTCCTCTGGGCCTGGGGCTGCCTGCAGTGCCAAAGAAGGAAGAGGACTTGAATTGCAGTAAGAACCCAAGCCGCCGTCCTCTAAGAGGCACGGTGCCTTCAGTCAGGAGGTCCTGGATGGAATGCGAAGACGAGGGTTACTCTGAGCGCAGCTCCGATTAGGGCAACGCGTAAGACCTCCGCGCCATGTGGGATGTGCCAGAACGGTGTTTGTGAACGTGTGCGAGTGCTGAGGAAACCAAGCTGCTCCAAAAGAGAGGGCAGTGCGTTTCCGTACGCTCAGCGTGCACAGAGGGGCTCTAAAGGGCTACGGTCCTGGATGTCGCTTAGCAGACCCAGGTGCGCCTGGGGTTACTCAGTGTTCCTGCCGGGAACAGCGTGCCCCGGCTAGCCTCCCAGGTGTCCAGAAAGCTGTGCTGCCTTTCAAGGTATGCAGAGCAGAGGCCACCGCCTCCTGGAAGCTGCAGCACGCCTCCGCTTCTGCACGGCAAATCAGGGCCTTACTTCCAGGCATGGGTTCACGCTGGGTGTGCCGGGAGCCACACAACATGCTAAGATGCTGACTTTCTCCTCCAGCAGAGTGACTTCAGGTACGAGGGAGGGCCTCGCAGTGTTCCAAGCACAGCGTTCTCTCATGGCAGCTCACACAAGGGCCATGACAGAGTCTTCCTGGGCACTTCGCACTCACCAGCCATGTTGTCCTGAGGGCGTTCGAGGGCTCTGGAGATGTAGCGCTCCTCAAGGAACGCGCAGTGTGTGGTTGCCCAGCACTCGGCACGCACAGGGGTCCTCCGAGGGAATCAACCAATGGACCTCGACGTTGCTCAGCCGTCTCACAGGTGTCTGGAGGCACTCAGTGACCTTGGAGGTAAAATGATGCACACCCGTGGGGCCTAGGAGTCCCCGGACGTGTACTTCCTTTAAAGCAAAGCGACTAAGAACTCCTGGAAAGAGCTGCATGCCTCCCTTTCTGCACGGCTACTCAGGGCCTAACCTGGAGGCGAGTTCTCACGTTGAGGTTCCCTTTAGCTCTAGAGCCTGTCATGCGGACCGCCACCGGGGACACGGAAGCCCCTGGTTTAGAGAGAGCAAACTCATAATTTTCCCCGAAGCATTCTTCCAGGGCTCACTGGCCTGTCGGGAGCCGGGAATGTCAGGGAGCTTCAAGGCAGGCATGAATGCCGCCCTCCAAATGGGAAAGCAGGGCTAGTTCCAGCAGGCCCCCGTTTTCATGGGCACACTCAGCGTACATCCCTGTGGTTTCTAACAAGTCCCAAGAGACACCGGTTACCCTCTGTTTCCTTCCCTGAGTCATCTTATCGCAGTAGGGATTCCCGCATCCAGTGAACTGTCTCAACCAAGGAACGCCGTAGCTGCTCCTCTGGGCCTGGGGCTGCCTGCAGTGCCAAAGAAGGAACAGGACTTGAATTGCAGTAAGAACCCAAGCCGCCGTCCTCTAGGAGGCACGGTGCCTTCAGTCAGGAGGTCCTGGATGGAATGCGAAGACGACGGTTACTCTGAGCGCAGCTCCGATTAGGGCAACGCGTAAGACCTCTGCGCCATGTGGGATGTGCCAGAACAGTGCTCGTGAACATGAGCGAGTGCTGAGGAAACCAAGCTGCTCCAAAAGAGAGGGCAGTGCGTTTCCCTACGCTCGGCGTGCACAAAGGGGCTCTAAAGGGCTACGGGCCTGGATGTTGCTTAGCAGACCCAGGTGCGCCTGGGGTTACTCAGTGTTCCTGCGGGAACAGGGTGCCCCGGCTAGCCTCCCAGGTGTCCAGAAAGCTGTGCTGCCGTTCAAGGTATGCAGAGCACAGGCCTCCACCTACTGGAAGCTGCAGCACGCCTCCGCTTCTGCACGGCAAATCAGGGCCTTACTTCCAGGCATGGGTTCACGCTGGGTGTGCCGGGAGCCACACAACATGCTAAGATGCTGACTTTCTCCTCCAGCAGAGTGACTTCAGGTACGAGGGCGGGCCTCACAGTGTTCCAAGCACAGCGTTTTCTCATGGCAGCTCACACAAGGGCCATGACAGAGTCTTCCTGGGCACTTCGCACTCACCAGCCATGTTGTCCTGAGGGCGTTCGAGGGCTCTGGAGATGTAGCGTTCCTCAAGGAACGCGCAGTGTGTGGTTGCCCAGCACTCGGCACGCACAGGGGTCCTCCGAGGGAATCAACCAATGGACCTCGACGTTGCTCAGCCGGCCCACAGGTGTCTGGAGGCACTCAGTGACCTTGGAGGGAAAATGATGCACACCCGTGGGGCCTAGGAGTCCCCGGACGTGTACTTCCTTTAAAGCAAAGCGACTAAGAACTCCTGGAAAGAGCTGCATGCCTCCCTTTCTGCACGGCTACTCAGGGCCTAACCTGGAGGCGAGTTCTCACGTTGAGGTTCCCTTTAGCTCTAGAGCCTGTCATGCGGACCGCCACCGCGGCCACAGAAGCCGCTGGTTTAGAGAGAGCAAACTCATAATTTTCCCCGAAGCATTCTTCCAGGACTCACTGGCCTGTCGGGAGCCGGGAATGTCAGGGAGCTTCAAGGCAGGCATGAATGCCGCCCTCCAAATGGGAAAGCAGGGCTAGTTCCAGCAGGCCCCCGTTTTCATGGGCACACTCAGCGTACATCCCTGTGGTTTCTAACGAGTCCCAAGAGACACCGGTTACCCTGTGTTTCCTTCCCTGAGTCAACTTATCGAAGTAGGGAGTCCCGCATCCAGCGAACTGTCTCAACCAAGGAACGCCGTAGCTGCTCCTCTGGGCCTGGGGCTGCCTGCAGTGCCAAAGAAAGAACAGGACTTGGATTGCCGTAAGAACCCAAGCCGCCGTCCTCTAGGAGGCATGGTGCCTTCAGTCAGGAGGTCCTGGATGGAATGCGAAGACGAGGGTTACTCTGAGCGCAGCTCCGATTAGGGCAACGCGTAAGAACTCCGCGCCATGTGGGATGTGCCAGAACAGTGCTCGTGAACATGTGCGAGTGCTGAGGAAACCAAGCTGCTCCAAAAGAGAGGGCAGTGCGTTTCCCTACGCTCGGCGTGCACAGAGGGGCTCTAAAGGGCTACGGCCCTGGATGTTGCTTAGCAGACCCAGGTGCGCCTGGGGTTACTCAGTGTTCCTGCCGGGAACAGCGTGCCCCGGCTAGCCTCCCAGGTGTCCAGAAAGCTGTGCTGCCGTTCAAGGTATGCAGAGCAGAGGCCTCCACCTACTGGAAGCTGCAGCATGCCTCCGCTTCTGCACGGCAAATCAGGGCCTTACTTCCAGGCATGGGTTCACGCTGGGTGTGCCGGGAGCCACACAACATGCTAAGATGCTGACTTTCTCCTCCAGCAGTGTGACTTCAGGTACGAGGGCGGGCCTCGCAGTGTTCCAAGCACAGCGTTCTCTCATGGCAGCTCACACAAGGGCCAAGACAGAGTCTTCCTGGGCACTTCGCACTCACCAGCCATGTTGTCCTGAGGGCGTTCGAGGGCTCTGGAGATGTAGCGCTCCTCAAGGAACGCGCAGTGTGTGATTGCCCAGCACTCGGCACACACATGGTCCTCCGAGGGAATCAACCAATGGACCTCGACGTTGCTCAGCCGTCTCACAGGTGTCTGGAGGCACTCAGTGACCTTGGAGGGAAAATGATGCACACCCGTGGGGCCTAGGAGTCCCCGGACGTGTACTTCCTTTAAAACAAAGGGACTAAGAACTCCTGGAAAGAACTGCATGCCTCCCTTTCTGAACGGCAACTCAGGGCCTAACCTGGAGGCGAGTTCTCACGTTGAGGTTCCCTTTAGCTCTAGAGCCTGTCATGCGGACCGCCACCGCGGCCACGGAAGCCCCTGCTTTAGAGAGAGCAAACTCATAATTTTCCCCGAAATATTCTTCCAGGGCTCACTGGCCTGTCGGGAGCCGGGAATGTCAGGGAGCTTCAAGGCAGGCATGAATGCCGCCCTCCAAATGGGAAAGCAGGGCTAGTTCCAGCAGGCCCCCGTTTTCATGGGCAAACTTAGCGTACATCCCTGTGGTTTCTAACGAGTCCCAAGAGACACCGGTTACCCTGTGTTTTCTTCCCTGAGTCAACTTTTCGAAGTAGGGAGTCCCGCATCCAGCGAACTGTCTCAACCAAGGAACGCCGTAGCTGCTCCTCTGGGCCTGGGGCTGCCTGCAGTGCCAAAGAAGGAAGAGGACTTGAATTGCAGTAAGAACCCAAGCCGCCGTCCTCTAAGAGGCACGGTGCCTTCAGTCAGGAGGTCCTGGATGGAATGCGAAGACGAGGGTTACTCTGAGCGCAGCTCCAATTAGGGCAACGCGTAAGACCTCCGCGCCATGTGGGATGTGCCAGAACGGTGTTTGTGAACGTGTGCGAGTGCTGAGGAAACCAAGCTGCTCCAAAAGAGAGGGCAGTGCGTTTCCGTACGCTCAGCGTGCACAGAGGGGCTCTAAAGGGCTACGGTCCTGGATGTTGCTTAGCAGACCCAGGTGCGCCTGGGGTTACTCAGTGTTCCTGCCGGGAACAGCGTGCCCTGGCGAGCCTCCCAGGTGTCCAGAAAGCTGTGCTGCCGTTCAAGGTATGCAGAGCAGAGGCCACCGCCTCCTGGAAACTGCAGCACGCCTCCACTTCTGCACGGCAAATCAGGGCCTTACTTCCAGGCATGGGTTCACGCTGGGTGTGCCGGGAGCCACACAGCATGCTAAGATGCTGACTTTCTCTTCGAGGAGAGTGACTTCAGGTACGAGGGAGGGCCTCGCAGTGTTCCAAGCACAGCGTTCTCTCATGGCAGCTCACACAAGGGCCATGACAGAGTCTTCCTGGGCACTTCGCACTCACCAGCCATGTTGTCCTGAGGGCGTTCGAGGGCTCTGGAGATGTAGCGCTCCTCAAGGAACGCGCAGTGTGTGGTTGCCCAGCACTCGGCACGCACAGGGGTCCTCCGAGGGAATCAACCAATGGACCTCGACGTTGCTCAGCCGGCCCACAGGTGTCTGGAGGCACTCAGTGACCTTGGACGGAAAATGATGCACACACGTGGGGCCTAGGAGTCCCCGGACGTGTACTTCCTTTAAAGCAAAGCGACTAAGAACTCCTGGAAAGAGCTGCATGCCTCCCTTTCTGCACTGCTACTCAGGGCCTAACCTGGAGGCGAGTTCTCACGTTGAGGTTCCCTTTAGCTCTAGAGCCTGTCATGCGGACCGCCACCGCGGCCACGGAAGCCCCTGGTTTAGAGAGAGCAAACTCATAATTTTCCCCGAAGCATTCTTCCAGGACTCACTGGCCTGTCGGGAGCCGGGAATGTCAGGGAGCTTCAAGGCAGGCATGAATGCCGCCCTCCAAATGGGAAAGCAGGGCTAGTTCCAGCAGGCCCCCGTTTTCATGGGCACACTCAGCGTACATCCCTGTGGTTTCTAACGAGTCCCAAGAGACACCGGTTACCCTGTGTTTCCTTCCCTGAGTCAACTTATCGAAGTAGGGAGTCCCGCATCCAGCGAACTGTCTCAACCAAGGAACGCCGAAGCTGCTCCTCTGGGCCTGGGGCTGCCTGCAGTGCCAAAGAAAGAACAGGACTTGGATTGCAGTAAGAACCCAAGCCGCCGTCCTCTAGGAGGCACGGTGCCTTCAGTCAGGAGGTCCTGGATGGAATGCGAAGACGAGGGTTACTCTGAGCGCAGCTCCGATTAGGGCAACGCGTAAGAACTCCGCGCCATGTGGGATGTGCCAGAACGGTGTTCGTGAACGTGTGCGAGTGCTGAGGAAACCAAGCTGCTCCAAAAGAGAGGGCAGTGCGTTTCCCTACGCTCGGCATGCACAGAGGGGCTCTAAAGGGCTACGGGCCTGGATGTTGCTTAGCAGACCCAGGGGCGCCTGGGGTTACTCAGTGTTCCTGCCGGGAACAGGGTGCCCCGGCTAGCCTCCCAGGTGTCCAGAAAGCTGTGCTGCCGTTCAAGGTATGCAGAGCAGAGGCCTCCGCCTCCTGGAATCTGCAGCGCGCCTCCGCTTCTGCACAGCAAATCAGGGCCTTACTTCCAGGCATGGGTTCACGCTGGGTGTGCCGGGAGCCACTCAACATGCTAAGATGCTGACTTTCTCCTCCAGCAGAGTGACTTCAGGTACGAGGGAGGGCCTCGCAGTGTTCCAAGCACAGCGTTCTCTCATGGCAGCTCACACAAGGGCCATGACAGAGTCTTCCTGGGCACTTCGCACTCACCAGCCATGTTGTCCTGAGGGCGTTCGAGGGCTCTGGAGATGTAGCGCTCCTCAAGGAACGCGCAGTGTGTGGTTGCCCAGCACTCGGCACGCACAGGGGTCCTCCGAGGGAATCAACCAATGGAACTCGACGTTGCTCAGCCGGCCCACAGGTGTCTGGAGGCACTCAGTGACCTTGGAGTGAAAATGATGCACACCCGTGGGGCCTAGGAGTCACCGGACGTGTACTTCCTTTAAAGCAAAGCGACTAAGAACTCCTGGAAAGAGCTGCATGCCTCCCTTTCTTCACGGCTACACAGGGCCTAACCTGGAGGCGACTTCTCACGTTGAGGTTCCCTTTAGCTCTAGAGCCTGTCATGCGGACCGCCACCGCGGCCACGGAAGCCCCTGGTTTAGAGAGAGCAAACTCATAATTTTCCCCGAAGCATTCTTCCAGGGCTCACTGGCCTGTCGGGAGCCGGGAATGTCAGGGAGCTTCAAGGCAGGCATGAATGCCGCCCTCCAAATGGGAAAGCAGGGCTAGTTCCAGCAGGCCCCCGTTTTCATGGGCACACTCAGCGTACATCCCTGTGGTTTCTAACGAGTCCCAAGAGACACCGGTTACCCTGTGTTTCCTTCCCTGAGTCAACTTATCGCATTAGGGAGGCCCGCATCCAGCGAACTGTCTCAACCAAGGAACGCCGTAGCTGCTCCTCTGGGCCTGGGGCTGCCTGCAGTGCCAAAGAAGGAACAGGACTTGAATTGCAGTAAGAACCCAAGCCGCCGTCCTCTAGGAGGCACGGTGCCTTCAGTCAGGAGGTCCTGGATGGAATGCGAAGACGAGGGTTACTCTGAGCGCAGCTCCGATTAGGGCAACGCGTAAGACCTCCGCACCATGTGGGATGTGCCAGAACGGTGTTCGTGAGCGTGTGCGAGTGCTGAGGAAACCAAGCTGCTCCAAAAGAGAGGGCAGTGCGTTTCCCTACGCTCGGCGTGCACAGAGGGTCTCTAAAGGGCTACGGGCCTGGATGTTGCTTAGCAGACCCAGGTGCGCCTGGGGTTACTCAGTCTTCCTGCCCGGAACAGGGTGCCTCGGCTAGCCTCCCAGGTGTCCAGAAAGCTGTGCTGCCGTTCAAGGTATGCAGAGCAGAGGCCTCCGCCTCCTGGAATCTGCAGCGCGCCTCCGCTTCTGCACAGCAAATCAGGGCCTTACTTCCAGGCATGGGTTCACGCTGGGTGTGCCGGGAGCCACTCAACATGCTAAGATGCTGACTTTCTCCTCCAGCAGAGTGACTTCAGGTACGAGGGAGGGCCTCGCAGTGTTCCAAGCACAGCGTTCTCTCATGGCAGCTCACACAAGGGCCATGACAGAGTCTTCCTGGGCACTTCGCACTCACCAGCCATGTTGTCCTGAGGGCGTTCGAGGGCTCTGGAGATGTAGCGCTCCTCAAGGAACGCGCAGTGTGTGGTTGCCCAGCACTCGGCACGCACAGGGGTCCTCCGAGGGAATCAACCAATGGACCTCGACGTTGCTCAGCCGGCCCACAGGTGTCTGGAGGCACTCAGTGACCTTGGAGGGAAAATGATGCACACCCGTGGGGCCTAGGAGTCCCCGGACGTGTACTTCCTTTAAAGCAAAGCGACTAAGAACTCCTGGAAAGAGCTGCATGCCTCCCTTTCTTCACGGCTACACAGGGCCTAACCTGGAGGCGAGTTCTCACGTTGAGGTTCCCTTTAGCTCTAGAGCCTGTCATGCGGACCGCCACCGCGGCCACGGAAGCCCCTGGTTTAGAGAGAGCAAACTCATAATTTTCCCCGAAGCATTCTTCCAGGGCTCACTGGCCTGTCGGGAGCCGGGAATGTCAGGGAGCTTCAAGGCAGGCATGAATGCCGCCCTCCAAATGGGAAAGCAGGGCTAGTTCCAGCAGGCCCCCGTTTTCATGGGCACACTCAGCGTACATCCCTGTGGTTTCTAACGAGTCCCAAGAGACACCGGTTACCCTGTGTTTCCTTCCCTGAGTCAACTTATCGAAGTAGGGAGTCCCGCATCCAGCGAACTGTCTCAACCAAGGAACGCCGAAGCTGCTCCTCTGGGCCTGGGGCTGCCTGCAGTGCCAAAGAAAGAACAGGACTTGGATTGCAGTAAGAACCCAAGCCGCCGTCCTCTAGGAGGCACGGTGCCTTCAGTCAGGAGGTCCTGGATGGAATGCGAAGACGAGGGTTACTCTGAGCGCAGCTCCGATTAGGGCAACGCGTAAGAACTCCGCGCCATGTGGGATGTGCCAGAACGGTGTTCGTGAACGTGTGCGAGTGCTGAGGAAACCAAGCTGCTCCAAAAGAGAGGGCAGTGCGTTTCCCTACGCTCGGCGTGCACAGAGGGGCTCTAAAGGGCTACGGGCCTGGATGTTGCTTAGCAGACCCAGGGGCGCCTGGGGTTACTCAGTGTTCCTGCCGGGAACAGGGTGCCCCGGCTAGCCTCCCAGGTGTCCAGAAAGCTGTGCTGCCGTTCAAGGTATGCAGAGCAGAGGGCTACACCTCCTGGAAGCTGCAGCACGCCTCCGCTTCTGCACGGCATATCAGGGCCTTACTTCCAGGCATGTGTTCACGCTGGGTGTGCCGGGAGCCACACAACATGCTATGATGCTGACTTTCTCCTCCAGTAGAGTGACTTCAGGTACGAGGGGGGGCCTCGCAGTGTTCCAAGCACAGCGTTCTCTCATGGCAGCTCACACAAGGGCCATGACAGAGTCTTCCTTGGCACTTCGCACTCACCAGCCATGTTGTCCTGAGGGCGTTCGAGGGCTCTGGAGATGTAGCGCTCCTCAAGGAACGCGCAGTGTGTGGTTGCCCAGCACTCGGCACGCACAGGGTTCCTCCGAGGGAATCAACCAATGGACCTCGACGTTGCTCAGCCGTCCCACAGGTGTCTGGAGGCACTCAGTGATCTTGGAGGGAAAATGATGCACACCCGTGGGGCCTAGGAGTCCCCGGACGTGTACTTCCTTTAAAGCAAAGCGACTAAGAACTCCTGGAAAGAGCTGCATGCCTCCCTTTCTGCACGGCTACTCAGGGCCTAACCTGGAGGCGAGTTCTCACGTTGAGGTTCCCTTTAGCTCTAGAGCCTGTCATGCGGACCGCCACCGCGGCCACGGAAGCCCCTGGTTTAGAGAGAGCAAACTCATAATTTTCCCCGAAGCATTCTTCCAGGGCTCACTGGCCTGTCGGGAGCCGGGAATGTCAGGGAGCTTCAAGGCAGGCATGAATGCCGCCCTCCAAATGGGAAAGCAGGGCTAGTTCCAGCAGGCCCCCGTTTTCATGGGCACACTCAGCGTACATCCCTGTGGTTTTTAACGAGTCCCAAGAGACACCGGTTACCCTGTGTTTCCTTCCCTGAGTCAACTTATCGAAGTAGGGAGTCCCGCATCCAGCGAACTGTCTCAACCAAGGAACGCCGAAGCTGCTCCTCTGGGCCTGGGGCTGCCTGCAGTGCCAAAGGAAGAACAGGACTTGGATTGCAGTAAGAACCCAAGCCGCCGTCCTCTAGGAGGCACGGTGCCTTCAGTCAGGAGGTCCTGGATGGAATGCGAAGACGAGGGTTACTCTGAGCGCAGCTCCGATTAGGGCAACGCGTAAGACCTCCGCACCATGTGGGATGTGCCAGAACGGTGTTCGTGAGCGTGTGTGAGTGCTGAGGAAACCAAGCTGCTCCAAAAGAGAGGGCAGTGCGTTTCCCTACGCTCGGCGTGCACAGAGGGGCTCTAAAGGGCTACGGGCCTGGATGTTGCTTAGCAGACCCAGGTGCGCCTGGGGTTACTCAGTGTTCCTGCCCGGAACAGGGTGCCCCGGCTAGCCTCCCAGGTGTCCAGAAAGCTGTGCTGCCGTTCAAGGTATGCAGAGCAGAGGCCTCCGCCTCCTGGAATCTGCAGCGCGCCTCCGCTTCTGCACAGCAAATCAGGGCCTTACTTCCAGGCATGGGTTCACGCTGGGTGTGCCGGGAGCCACTCAACATGATAAGATGCTGACTTTCTCCTCCAGCAGAGTTACTTCAGGTACGAGGGAGGGCCTCGCAGTGTTCCAAGCACAGCGTTCTCTCATGGCAGCTCACACAAGGGCCATGACAGAGTCTTCCTGGGCACTTCGCACTCACCAGCCATGTTGTCCTGAGGGCGTTCGAGGGCTCTGGAGATGTAGCGCTCCTCAAGGAACGCGCAGTGTGTGGTTGCCCAGCACTCGGCACGCACAGGGGTCCTCCGAGGGAATCAACCAATGGAACTCGATGTTGCTCAGCCGGCCCACAGGTGTCTGGAGGCACTCAGTGACCTTGGAGGGAAAATGATGCACACCCGTGGGGCCTAGGAGTCCCCGGACGTGTACTTCCTTTAAAGCAAAGCGACTAAGAACTCCTGGAAAGAGCTGCATGCCTCCCTTTCTTCACGGCTACACAGGCCCTAATCTGGAGGCGAGTTCTCACGTTGAGGTTCCCTTTAGCTCTAGAGCCTGTCATGCGGACCACCACCGCGGACATGGAAGCCCCTGGTTTAGAGAGAGCAAACTCATAATTTTCCCCGAAGCATTCTTCCAGGGCTCACTGGCCTGTCGGGAGCCGGGAATGTCAGGGAGCTTCAAGGCAGGCATGAATGCCGCCCTCCAAATGGGAAAGCAGGGTTAGTTCCAGGAGGCCCCCGTTTTCATGGGCACACTCAGCGTACATCCCTGTGGTTTCTAACGAGTCCCAAGAGACACCGGTTACCCTGTGTTTCCTTCCCTGAGTCAACTTATCGCAGTAGGGAGGCCCACATCCAGCGAACTGTCTCAACCAAGGAACGCCGTAGCTGCTCCTCTGGGCCTGTGGCTGCCTGCAGTGCCAAAGAAGGATCAGGACTTGAATTGCAGTAAGAACCCAAGCCGCCGTCCTCTAGGAGGCACGGTGCCTTCAGTCAGGAGGTCCTGGATGGAATGCGAAGACGAGGGTAACTTTGAGCGCAGCTCCGATTAGGGCAACGCGTAAGACCTCCGCGCCATGTGGGACGTGCCAGAACGGTGTTCGAGAACGTGTGCGAGTGCTGAGGAAACCAAGCTTCTCCAAAAGAGAGGGCAGTGCGTTTCCCTACGCTCGGCGTGCACAGAGGGGCTCTAAAGGGCTACGGGCCTGGATGTTGCTTAGCAGACCCAGGTGCGCCTGGGGTTACTCAGTCTTCCTGCCCGGAACAGGGTGCCCCGGCTAGCCTCCCAGGTGTCCAGAAAGCTGTGATGCCGTTCAAGGTATGCAGAGCAGAGGCCTCCGCCTCCTGGAATCTGCAGCGCGCCTCCGCTTCTGCACGGCAAATCAGGGCCTTACTTCCAGGCATGGGTTCACGCTGGGTGTGCCGGGAGCCACTCAACATGCTAAGATGCTGACTTTCTCCTCCAGCAGAGTGACTTCAGGTACGAGGGAGGGCCTCGCAGTGTTCCAAGCAGAGCGTTCTCTCATGGCAGCTCACACAAGGTCCATGACAGAGTCTTCCTGGGCACTTCGCACTCACCAGCCATGTTGTCCTAAGGGCGTTCGAGGGCTCTGGAGATGTAGCGCTCCTCAAGGAACGCGCAGTGTGTGGTTGCCCAGCACTCGGCACGCACAGGGGTCCTCCGAGGGAATCAACCAATGGAACTCGACGTTGCTCAGCCGGCCCACAGGTGTCTGGAGTCACTCAGTGACCTTGGAGTGAAAATGATGCACACCCGTGGGGCCTAGGAGTCCCCGGACGTGTACTTCCTTTAAAGCAAAGCGACTAAGAACTCCTGGAAAGAGCTGCATGCCTCCCTTTCTTCACGGCTACACAGGGCCTAACCTGGAGGCGACTTCTCACGTTGAGGTTCCCTTTAGCTCTAGAGCCTGTCATGCGGACCGCCACCGCGGCCACGGAAGCCCCTGGTTTAGAGAGAGCAAACTCATAATTTTCCCCGAAGCATTCTTCCAGGGCTCACTGGCCTGTTGGGAGCCGGGAATGTCAGGGAGCTTCAAGGCAGGCATGAATGCCGCCCTCCAAATGGGAAAGCAGGGCTAGTTCCAGGAGGCCCCCGTTTTCATGGGCACACTCAGCGTACATCCCTGTGGTTTCTAACGAGTCCCAAGAGACACCGGTTACCCTGTGTTTCCTTCCCTGAGTCAACTTATCGCATTAGGGAGGCCCGCATCCAGCGAACTGTCTCAACCAAGGAACGCCGTAGCTGCTCCTCTGGGCCTGGGGCTGCCTGCAGTGCCAAAGAAGGAACAGGACTTGAATTGCAGTAAGAACCCAAGCCGCCGTCCTCTAGGAGGCACGGTGCCTTCAGTTAGGAGGTCCTGGATGGAATGCGAAGACGAGGGTTACTCTGAGCGCAGCTCCGATTAGGGCAACGCGTAAGACCTCCGCACCATGTGGGATGTGCCAGAACGGTGTTCGTGAGCGTGTGCGAGTGCTGAGGAAACCAAGCTGCTCCAAAAGAGAGGGCAGTGCGTTTCCCTACGCTCGGCGTGCACAGAGGGGCTCTAAAGGGCTACGGGCCTGGATGTTGCTTAGCAGACCCAGGTGCGCCTGTGGTTACTCAGTCTTCCTGCCCGGAACAGGGTGCCTCGGCTAGCCTCCCAGGTGTCCAGAAAGCTGTGCTGCCGTTCAAGGTATGCAGAGCAGAGGGCTACACCTCCTGGAAGCTGCAGCACGCCTCCGCTTCTGCACGGCATATCAGGGCCTTACTTCCAGGCATGTGTTCACGCTGGGTGTGCCGGGAGCCACACAACATGCTAAGATGCTGACTTTCTCCTCCAGCAGAGTGACTTCAGGTACGAGGGAGGGCCTCGCAGTGTTCCAAGCACAGCGTTCTCTCATGGCAGCTCACACAAGGGCCATGACAGAGTCTTCCTTGGCACTTCGCACTCACCAGCCATGTTGTCCTGAGGGCGTTCGAGGGCTCTGGAGATGTAGCGCTCCTCAAGGAACGCGCAGTGTGTGGTTGCCCAGCACTCGGCACGCACAGGGTTCCTCCGAGGGAATCAACCAATGGACCTCGACGTTGCTCAGCCGTCCCACAGGTGTCTGGAGGCACTCAGTGATCTTGGAGGGAAAATGATGCACACCCGTGGGGCCTAGGAGTCCCCGGACGTGTACTTCCTTTAAAGCAAAGCGACTAAGAACTCCTGGAAAGAGCTGCATGCCTCCCTTTCTGCACGGCTACTCAGGGCCTAACCTGGAGGCGAGTTCTCACGTTGAGGTTCCCTTTAGCTCTAGAGCCTGTCATGCGGACCGCCACCGGGGACACGGAAGCCCCTGGTTTAGAGAGAGCAAACTCATAATTTTCCCCGAAGCATTCTTCCAGGGCTCACTGGCCTGTCGGGAGCCGGGAATGTCAGGGAGCTTCAAGGCAGGCATGAATGCCGCCCTCCAAATGGGAAAGCAGGGCTAGTTCCAGCAGGCCCCCGTTTTCATGGGCACACTCAGCGTACATCCCTGTGGTTTCTAACGAGTCCCAAGAGACACCGGTTACCCTGTGTTTCCTTCCCTGAGTCAACTTATCGAAGTAGGGAGTCCCGCATCCAGCGAACTGTCTCAACCAAGGAACGCCGTAGCTGCTCCTCTGGGCCTGGGGCTGCCTGCAGTGCCAAAGGAAGAACAGGACTTGGATTGCAGTAAGAACCCAAGCCGCCGTCCTCTAGGAGGCACGGTGCCTTCAGTCAGGAGGTCCTGGATGGAATGCGAAGACGAGGGTTACTCTGAGCGCAGCTCCGATTAGGGCAACGCGTAAGAACTCCGCGCCATGTGGGATGTGCCAGAACGGTGTTTGTGAACGTGTGCGAGTGCTGAGGAAACCAAGCTGCTCCAAAAGAGAGGGCAGTGCGTTTCCCTACGCTCGGCGTGCACAGAGGGGCTCTAAAGGGCTACGGGCCTGGATGTTGCTTAGCAGACCCAGGTGCGCCTGGGGTTACTCAGTGTTCCTGCCGGGAACAGGGTGCCCCGGCTAGCCTCCCAGGTGTCCAGAAAGCTGTGCTGCCGTTCAAGGTATGCAGAGCAGAGGCCTCCGACTCCTGGAATCTGCAGCACGCCTCCGCTTCTGCACGGCAAATCAGGGCCTTACTTCCAGGCATGGGTTCACGCTGGGTGTGCCGGGAGCCACACAACATGCTAAGATGCTGACTTTCTCCTCCAGCAGAGTGACTTCAGGTACGAGGGAGGGCCTCGCATTGTTCCAAGCACAGCGTTCTCACATGGCAGCTCACAAAAGGGCCATGACAGAGTCTTCCTGGGCACTTCGCACTCACCAGCCATGTTGTCCTGAGGGCGTTCGAGGGCTCTGGAGATGTAGCGCTCCTCAAGGAACGCGCAGTGTGTGGTTGCCCAGCACTCGGCACGCACAGGGGTCCTCCGAGGGAATCAACCAATGGACCTCGACGTTGCTCAGCCGGCCCACAGGTGTCTGGAGGCACTCAGTGACCTTGGAGGGAAAATGATGCACACCCGTGGGGCCTATGAGTCCCCGGACGTGTACTTCCTTTAAAGCAAAGCGACTAAGAACTCCTGGAAAGAGCTGCATGCCTCCCTTTCTTCACGGCTACACAGGGACTAACCTGGAGGCGAGTTCTCACGTTGAGGTTCCCTTTAGCTCTAGATCCTGTCATGCGGACCGCCACTGCGGCCACGGAAGCCCCTGGTTTAGAGAGAGCAAACTCATAATTTTCCCCGAAGCATTCTTCCAGGGCTCACTGGCCTGTCGGGAGCCGGGAATGTCAGGGAGCTTCAAGGCAGGCATGAATGCCGCCCTCCAAATGGGAAAGCAGGGCTAGTTCCAGGAGGCCCCCGTTTTCATGGGCACACTCAGCGTACATCCCTGTGGTTTCTAACGAGTCCCAAGAGACACCGGTTACCCTGTGTTTCCTTCCCTGAGTCAACTTATCGCATTAGGGGGGCCCGCATCCAGCGAACTGTCTCAACCAAGGAACGCCGTAGCTGCTCCTCTGGGCCTGTGGCTGCCTGCAGTGCCAAAGAAGGAACAGGACTTGAATTGCAGTAAGAACCCAAGCCGCCGTCCTCTAGGAGGCACGGTGCCTTCAGTCAGGAGGTCCTGGATGGAATGCGAAGACGAGGGTTACTCTGAGCGCAGCTCCGATTAGGGCAACGCGTAAGACCTCCGCGCCATGTGGGATGTGCCAGAACGGTGTTCGTGAACGTGTGCGAGTGCTGAGGAAACCAAGCTGCTCCAAAAGAGAGGGCAGTGCATTCGCGTACGCTCGGCGTGCACAGAGGGGCTCTAAAGGGCTACGGGCCTGGATGTTGCTTAGCAGACCCAGGTGCGCCTAGGGTTACTCAGTGTTCCTGCCCGGAACAGGGTGCCCCGGCTAGCCTCCCAGGTGTCCAGAAAGCTGTGCTGCCGTTCAAGGTATGCAGAGCAGAGGCCTCCGCCTCCTGGAATCTGCAGCGCGCCTCCGCTTCTGCACAGCAAATCAGGGCCTTACTTCCAGGCATGGGTTCACGCTGGGTGTGCCGGGAGCCACTCAACATGCTAAGATGCTGACTTTCTCCTCCAGCAGAGTTACTTCAGGTACGAGGGAGGGCCTCGCAGTGTTCCAAGCACAGCGTTCTCTCATGGCAGCTCACACAAGGGCCATGACAGAGTCTTCCTGGGCACTTCGCACTCACCAGCCATGTTGTCCTGAGGGCGTTCGAGGGCTCTGGAGATGTAGCGCTCCTCAAGGAACGCGCAGTGTGTGGTTGCCCAGCACTCGGCACGCACAGGGGTCCTCCGAGGGAATCAACCAATGGAACTCGACGTTGCTCAGCCGGCCCACAGGTGTCTGGAGGCACTCAGTGACCTTGGAGGGAAAATGATGCACACCCGTGGGGCCTAGGAGTCCCCGGACGTGTACTTCCTTTAAAGCAAAGCGACTAAGAACTCCTGGAAAGAGCTGCATGCCTCCCTTTCTTCACGGCTACACAGGCCCTAATCTGGAGGCGAGTTCTCACGTTGAGGTTCCCTTTAGCTCTAGAGCCTGTCATGCGGACCACCACCGCGGACATGGAAGCCCCTGGTTTAGAGAGAGCAAACTCATAATTTTCCCCGAAGCATTCTTCCAGGGCTCACTGGCCTGTCGGGAGCCGGGAATGTCAGGGAGCTTCAAGGCAGGCATGAATGCCGCCCTCCAAATGGGAAAGCAGGGTTAGTTCCAGGAGGACCCCGTTTTCATGGGCACACTCAGCGTACATCCCTGTGGTTTCTAACGAGTCCCAAGAGACACCGGTTACCCTGTGTTTCCTTCCCTGAGTCAACTTATCGCAGTAGGGAGGCCCGCATCCAGCGAACTGTCTCAACCAAGGAACGCCGTAGCTGCTCCTCTGGGCCTGGGGCTGCCTGCAGTGCCAAAGAAGGAACAGGACTTGAATTGCAGTAAGAACCCAAGCCGCCGTCCTCTAGGAGGCACGGTGCCTTCAGTCAGGAGGTCCTGGATGGAATGCGAAGACGAGGGTAACTCTGAGCGCAGCTCCAATTAGGGCAACGCGTAAGACCTCCGCACCATGTGGGATGTGCCAGAACGGTGTTCGTGAGCGTGTGCGAGTGCTGAGGAAACCAAGCTGCTCCAAAAGAGAGGGCAGTGCGTTTCCCTATGCTCGGCGTGCACAGAGGGGCTCTAAAGGGCTACGGGCCTGGATGTTGCTTAGCAGACCCAGGTGCGCCTGGGGTTACTCAGTGTTCCTGCCCGGAACAAGGTGCCCCGGCTAGCCTCCCAGGTGTCCAGAAAGCTGTGCTGCCGTTCAAGGTATGCAGAGCAGAGGCCTCCGCCTCCTGGAATCTGCAGCGCCCCTCCGCTTCTGCACGGCAAATCAGGGCCTTACTTCCAGGCGTGGGTTCACGCTGGGTGTGCCGGGAGCCACTCAACATGCTAAGATGCTGACTTTCTCCTCCAGCAGAGTGACTTCAGGTACGAGGGAGGGCCTCGCAGTGTTCCAAGCACAGCGTTCTCTCATGGCAGCTCACACAAGGGCCATGACAGAGTCTTCCTGGGCACTTCGCACTCACCAGCCATGTTGTCCTGAGGGCGTTCGAGGGCTCTGGAGATATAGCGCTCCTCAAGGAACGCGCAGTGTGTGGTTGCCCAGCACTCGGCACGCACAGGGGTCCTCCGAGGGAATCAACCAATGGAACTCGACGTTGCTCAGCCGGCCCACAGGTGTCTGGAGGCACTCAGTGACCTTGGAGGGAAAATGATGCACACACGTGGGGCCTAGGAGTCCCCGGACGTGTACTTCCTTTAAAGCAAAGCGACTAAGAACTCCTGGAAAGAGCTGCATGCCTCCCTTTCTTCACGGCTACACAGGGCCTAACCTGGAGGCGAGTTCTCACGTTGAGGTTCCCTTTAGCTCTAGAGCCTGTCATGCGGACCGCCACCGCGGCCACGGAAGCCCCTGGTTTAGAGAGAGCAAACTCATAATTTTCCCCGAAGCATTCTTCCAGGGCTCACTGGCCTGTCGGGAGCCGGGAATGTCAGGGAGCTTCAAGGCAGGCATGAATGCCGCCCTCCAAATGGGAAAGCAGGGCTAGTTCCAGGAGGCCCCCGTTTTCATGGGCACACTCAGCGTACATCCCTGTGGTTTCTAACGAGTCCCAAGAGACACCGGTTACCCTGTGTTTCCTTCCCTGAGTCAAATTATCGCAGTAGGGAGGCCCGCATCCAGCGAACTGTCTCAACCAAGGAACGCCGTAGCTGCTCCTCTGGGCCTGGGGCTGCCTGCAGTGCCAAAGAAGGAACAGGACTTGAATTGCAGTAAGAACCCAAGCCGCCGTCCTCTAGGAGGCACGGTGCCTTCAGTCAGGAGGTCCTGGATGGAATGCGAAGACGAGGGTTACTCTGAGCGCAGCTCCGATTAGGGCAACGCGTAAGACCTCCGCGCCTTGTGGGAACTGCCGGAACGGTGTTCGTGAACGTGTGCGAGTGCTGAGGAAACCAAGCTGCTCCAAAAGAGAAGGCAGTGCGTTTCCCTATGCTCGGCGTGCACAGAGGGGCTCTAATGGGCTACGGCCCTGGATGTCGCTTAGCAGACCCAGGTGCGCCTGGGGTTACTCAGTGTTCCTTCCGGGAACAGCGTTCCCCGGCTAGCCTCCCAGGTGTCCAGAAAGCTGTGCTGCCGTTCAAGGTATGCAGAGCAGAGGTCTCCGCCTCCTGGAAGCTGTAGCACGCCTCCGCTTCTGCACGGCAAATCAGGGCCTTACTTCCAGGCATGGGTTCACGCTGGGTGTGCCGGGAGCCACACAACATGCTAAGATGCTGACTTTCTCCTCCAGCAGAGTGACTTCAGGTACGAGGGAGGGCCTCGCAGTGTTCCAAGCACAGCGTTCTCTCATGGCAGCTCACACAAGGGCCATGACAGAGTCTTCCTGGGCACTTCGCACTCACCAGCCATGTTGTCCTGAGGGCGTTCGAGGGCTCTGGAGATGTAGCGCTCCTCAAGGAACGCGCAGTGTGTGGTTGCCCAGCACTCGGCACGCACAGGGGTCCTCCGAGGGAATCAACCAGTGGACCTCGACGTTGCTCAGCCGGCCCACAGGTGTCTGGAGGCACTCAGTGACCTTGGAGGGAAAATGATGCACACCCGTGGGGCCTAGGAGTCTCCGGACTTGTACTTCCTTTAAAGCAAAGCGACTAAGAACTCCTGGAAAGGGCTGCATGCCTCCCTTTCTGCACGGCTACTCAGGGCCTAACCTGGAGGCGAGTTCTCACGTTGAGGTTCCCTTTAGCTCTAGAGCCTGTCATGCGGACCGCCACCGCGGCCACGGAAGCCCCTGGTTTAGAGAGTGCAAACTCATAATTTTCCCCGAAGCATTCTTCCAGGGCTCACTGGCCTGTCGGGAGCCGGGAATGTCAGGGAGCTTCAAGGCAGGCATGAATGGCGCCCTCCAAATGGGAAAGCAGGGCTAGTTCCAGCAGGCCCCCGTTTTCATGGGCACACTCAGTGTACATCCCTGTGGTTTCTAAGGAGTCCCAAGAGACACCGGTTACCCTGTGTTACATAACCTGAGTCAACTTATCGCAGTAGGGAGGCCTGCATCCAGCGAACTGTCTCAACCAAGGAATGCCGTAGCTGCTCCTCTGGGCCTGGGGCTGCCTGCAGTGCCAAAGAAGGAACAGGACTTGAATTGCAGTAAGAACCCAAGCCGCCGTCCTCTAGGAGGCACGGTGCCTTCAGTCAGGAGGTCCTGGATGGAATGCGAAGACGAGGGTTACTCTGAGCGCAGCTCCGATTAGGGCAACGCGTAAGACCTCCGCGCCATGTGGGATGTGCCAGAACGGTGTTCGTGAACGTGTGCGAGTGCTGAGGAAACCAAGCTGCTCCAAAAGAGAGGGCAGTGCGTTTCCCTATGCTCGGCGTGCACAGAGGGGCTCTAAAGGGCTACGGGCCTGGATGTTGCTTAGCAGACCCAGGTGCGCCTGGGGTTACTCAGTGTTCCTGCCGGGAACAGGGTGCCCCGGCTAGCCTCCCAGGTGTCCAGAAAGCTGTGCTGCCGTTCAAGGTATGCAGAGCAGAGGCCTCCGACTCCTGGAATCTGCAGCGCGCCTCCGATTCTGCACGGCAAATCAGGGCCTTACTTCCAGGCATGGGTTCACGCTGGGTGTGCCGGGAGCCACTCAACATGCTAAGATGCTGACTTTCTCCTCCAGCAGAGTTACTTCAGGTACGAGGGAGGGCCTCGCAGTGTTCCAAGCACAGCGTTCTCTCATGGCAGCTCACACAAGGGCCATGACAGAGTCTTCCTGGGCACTTCGCACTCACCAGCCATGTTGTCCTGAGGGCGTTCGAGGGCTCTGGAGATGTAGCGCTCCTCAAGGAACGCGCAGTGTGTGGTTGCCCAGCACTCGGCACGCACAGGGGTCCTCCGAGGGAATCAACCAATGGAACTCGACGTTGCTCAGCCGGCCCACAGGTGTCTGGAGGCACTCAGTGACCTTGGAGGGAAAATGATGCACACCCGTGGGGCCTAGGAGTCCCCGGACGTGTACTTCCTTTAAAGCAAAGCGACTAAGAACTCCTGGAAAGAGCTGCATGCCTCCCTTTCTTCACAGCTACACAGGGACTAATCTGGAGGCGAGTTCTCACGTTGAGGTTCCCTTTAGCTCTAGAGCCTGTCATGCGGACCACCACCGCGGACATGGAAGCCCCTGGTTTAGAGAGAGCAAACTCATAATTTTCCCCGAAGCATTCTTCCAGGGCTCACTGGCCTGTCGGGAGCCGGGAATGTCAGGGAGCTTCAAGGCAGGCATGAATGCCGCCCTCCAAATGGGAAAGCAGGGTTAGTTCCAGGAGGCCCCCGTTTTCATGGGCACACTCAGCGTACATCCCTGTGGTTTCTAACGAGTCCCAAGAGACACCGGTTACCCTGTGTTTCCTTCCCTGAGTCAACTTATCGCAGTAGGGAGGCCCGCATCCAGCGAACTGTCTCAACCAAGGAACGCCGTAGCTGCTCCTCTGGGCCTGGGGCTGCCTGCAGTGCCAAAGAAGGAACAGGACTTGAATTGCAGTAAGAACCCAAGCCGCCGTCCTCTAGGAGGCACGGTGCCTTCAGTCAGGAGGTCCTGGATGGAATGCGAAGACGAGGGTAACTCTGAGCGCAGCTCCGATTAGGGCAACGCGTAAGACCTCCGCACCATGTGGGATGTGCCAGAACGGTGTTCGTGAGCGTGTGCGAGTGCTGAGGAAACCAAGCTGCTCCAAAAGAGAGGGCAGTGCGTTTCCCTACGCTCGGCGTGCACAGAGGGGCTCTAAAGGGCTACGGGCCTGGATGTTGCTTAGCAGACCCAGGTGCGCCTGGGGTTACTCAGTGTTCCTGCCCGGAACAGGGTGCCCCGGCTAGCCTCCCAGGTGTCCAGAAAGCTGTGCTGCCGTTCAAGGTATGCAGAGCAGAGGCCTCCGCCTCCTGGAATCTGCAGCGCCCCTCCGCTTCTGCACGGCAAATCAGGGCCTTACTTCCAGGCATGGGTTCACGCTGGGTGTGCCGGGAGCCACTCAACATGCTAAGATGCTGACTTTCTCCTCCAGCAGAGTGACTTCAGGTACGAGGGAGGGCCTCGCAGTGTTCCAAGCACAGCGTTCTCTCATGGCAGCTCACACAAGGGCCATGACAGAGTCTTCCTGGGCACTTCGCACTCACCAGCCATGTTGTCCTGAGGGCGTTCGAGGGCTCTGGAGATGTAGCGCTCCTCAAGGAACGCGCAGTGTGTGGTTGCCCAGCACTCGGCACGCACAGGGGTCCTCCGAGGGAATCAACCAATGGAACTCGACGTTGCTCAGCCGGCCCACAGGTGTCTGGAGGCACTCAGTGACCTTGGAGGGAAAATGATGCACACCCGTGGGGCCTAGGAGTCCCCGGACGTGTACTTCCTTTAAAGCAAAGCGACTAAGAACTCCTGGAAAGAGCTGCATGCCTCCCTTTCTTCACGGCTACACAGGGCCTAATCTGGAGGCGAGTTCTCACGTTGAGGTTCCCTTTAGCTCTAGAGCCTGTCATGCGGACCGCCACCGCGGACATGGAAGCCCCTGGTTTAGAGAGAGCAAACTCATAATTTTCCCCGAAGCATTCTTCCAGGGCTCACTGGCCTGTCGGGAGCCGGGAATGTCAGGGAGCTTCAAGGCAGGCATGAATGCCGCCCTCCAAATGGGAAAGCAGGGCTAGTTCCAGGAGGCCCCCGTTTTCATGGGCACACTCAGCGTACATCCCTGTGGTTTCTAACGAGTCCCAAGAGACACCGGTTACCCTGTGTTTCCTTCCCTGAGTCAACTTATCGCATTAGGGAGGCCCGCATCCAGCGAACTGTCTCAACCAAGGAACGCCGTAGCTGCTCCTCTGGGCCTGGGGCTGCCTGCAGTGCCAAAGAAGGAACAGGACTTGAATTGCAGTAAGAACCCAAGCCGCCGTCCTCTAGGAGGCACGGTGCCTTCAGTCAGGAGGTCCTGGATGGAATGCGAAGACGAGGGTTACTCTGAGCGCAGCTCCGATTAGGGCAACGCGTAAGACCTCCGCACCATGTGGGATGTGCCAGAACGGTGTTCGTGAGCGTGTGCGAGTGCTGAGGAAACCAAGCTGCTCCAAAAGAGAGGGCAGTGCGTTTCCCTACGCTCGGCGTGCACAGAGGGGCTCTAAAGGGCTACGGGCCTGGATGTTGCTTAGCAGACCCAGGTGCGCCTGGGGTTACTCAGTCTTCCTGCCCGGAACAGGGTGCCTCGGCTAGCCTCCCAGGTGTCCAGAAAGCTGTGCTGCCGTTCAAGGTATGCAGAGCAGAGGCCTCCGCCTCCTGGAATCTGCAGCGCGCCTCCGCTTCTGCACAGCAAATCAGGGCCTTACTTCCAGGCATGGGTTCACGCTGGGTGTGCCGGGAGCCACTCAACATGCTAAGATGCTGACTTTCTCCTCCAGCAGAGTGACTTCAGGTACGAGGGAGGGCCTCGCAGTGTTCCAAGCACAGCGTTCTCTCATGGCAGCTCACACAAGGGCCATGACAGAGTCTTCCTGGGCACTTCGCACTCACCAGCCATGTTGTCCTGAGGGCGTTCGAGGGCTCTGGAGATATAGCGCTCCTCAAGGAACGCGCAGTGTGTGGTTGCCCAGCACTCGGCACGCACAGGGGTCCTCCGAGGGAATCAACCAATGGAACTCGACGTTGCTCAGCCGGCCCACAGGTGTCTGGAGGCACTCAGTGACCTTGGAGGGAAAATGATGCACACCCGTGGGGCCTAGGAGTCCCCGGACGTGTACTTCCTTTAAAGCAAAGCGACTAAGAACTCCTGGAAAGAGCTGCATGCCTCCCTTTCTTCACGGCTACACAGGGCCTAACCTGGAGGCGAGTTCTCACGTTGAGGTTCCCTTTAGCTCTAGAGCCTGTCATGCGGACCGCCACCGCGGCCACGGAAGCCCCTGGTTTAGAGAGAGCAAACTCATAATTTTCCCCGAAGCATTCTTCCAGGGCTCACTGGCCTGTCGGGAGCCGGGAATGTCAGGGAGCTTCAAGGCAGGCATGAATGCCGCCCTCCAAATGGGAAAGCAGGGCTAGTTCCAGGAGGCCCCCGTTTTCATGGGCACACTCAGCGTACATCCCTGTGGTTTCTAACGAGTCCCAAGAGACACCGGTTACCCTGTGTTTCCTTCCCTGAGTCAACTTATCGCAGTAGGGAGGCCCGCATCCAGCGAACTGTCTCAACCAAGGAACGCCGTAGCTGCTCCTCTGGGCCTGGGGCTGCCTGCAGTGCCAAAGAAGGAACAGGACTTGAATTGCAGTAAGAACCCAAGCCGCCGTCCTCTAGGAGGCACGGTGCCTTCAGTCAGGAGGTCCTGGATGGAATGCGAAGACGAGGGTTACTCTGAGTGCAGCTACGAATAGGGCAACGCGTAAGACCTCCGCGCCATGTGGGATGTGCCAGAACGGTGTTCGTGAACGTGTGCGAGTGCTGAGGAAACCAAGGTGCTCTAAAAGAGAGGGCAGTGCGTTCGCCTACGCTCGGCGTGCACAGAGGGGCTCTAAAGGGCTCCGGGCCTGGATGTTGCTTAGCAGACCCAGGTGCGCCTGGGGTTACTCAGTGTTCCTGCCAGGAACAGGGTGCCCCGGCTAGCCTCCTAGGTGTCCAGAAAGCTGTGCTGCCGTTCAAGGTATGCAGAGCAGAGGCCTCCGCCTCCTGGAAGCTGCAGCATGCCTCCGCTTCTGCACGGCAAATCAGGGCCTTACTTCCAGGCATGGGTTCACGCTGGGTGTGCCGGGGGCCACACAACATGCTAAGATGCTGACTTCCTCCTCCAGCAGAGTGACTTCAGGTACGAGGGCGGGCCTCGCAGTGTTCCAAGCACAGCGTTCTCTCATGGCAGCTCACACAAGGGCCATGACAGAGTCTTCCTGGGCACTTCCCACTCACCAGCCATGGTGTCCTGAGGGCGTTCGAGGGCTCTGGAGATGTAGCGCTCCTCAAGGAACGCGCAGTGTGTGGTTGCCCAGCAGTTGGCACGCACAGGGGTCCTCCGAGGGAATCAACCAGTGGACCTCGACGTTGCTCAGCCGGCCCACAGGTGTCTGGCGGCACTCAGTGACCTTGGAGGGAAAATGATGCACACCCGTGGGGCCTAGGAGTCCCCGGACGTGTACTTCCTTTAAAGCAAAGCGACTAAGAACTCCTGGAAAGAGCTGCATGCCTCCCTTTCTGCACGGCTACTCAGGGCCTAACCTGGAGGCGAGTTCTCACGTTGAGGTTCCCTTTAGCTCTAGAGCCTGTCATGCGGACCGCCACCGCAGCCACGGAAGCCCCTGGTTTAGGGAGAGCAAACTCATAATTTTCCCCGAAGCATTCTTCCAGGGCTCACTGGCCTGTCGGGAGCCGGGAATGTCAGGGAGTTTCAAGGCAGGCATGAATGCCGCCCTCCAAATGGGAAAGCAGGGCTAGTTCCAGCAGGAACCCGTTACCATGGGCACACTCAGCGTACATCCCTGAGGTTTCTAACGAGTCCCAAGAGACACCGGTTACCCTGTGTTTCCTTCACTGAGTCAACTTTTCGAAGTAGGGAGTCCCGCATCCAGCGAACTGTCTCAACCAAGGAACGCCGTAGCTGCTCCTCTGGGCCTGGGACTGCCTGCAGTGCCAAAGAAGGAACAGGACTTGAATTGCAGTAAGAACCCAAGCCGCCGTCCTCTAGGAGGCACGGTGCCTTCAGTCAGGAGGTCCTGGATGGAATGCGAAGACGAGGGTTACTCTGAGCGCAGCTCCGATTAGGGCAACGCGTAAGACCTCCGCGCCATGTGGGATGTGCCAGAACGGTGTTCGTGAACGTGTGCGAGTGCTGAGGAAACCAAGCTGCTCCAAAAGAGAGGGCAGAGCGTTCGCCTACGCTCGGCGTGCACAGAGGGGCTCTAAAGGGCTACGGGCCTGGATGTTGCTTAGCACACCCAGGTGCGCCTGGGGTTACTCAGTGTTCCTGCCGGGAACAGGGTGCCCCGGCTAGCCTCCCAGGTGTCCAGAAAGCTGTGCTGCCGTTCAAGGTATGCAGAGCAGAGGCCTCCGCCTCCTGGAAGCTGCAGCACGCCTCCGCTTCTGCACGGCAAATCAGGGCCTTACTTCCAGGCATGGGTTCACGCTGGGTGTGCCGGGAGCCACACAGCATGCTAAGATACTGACTTTCTCCTCGAGCAGATTGACTTCTGGTACGAGGGCGGGCCTCGCAGTGTTCCAAGCACAGTGTTCTCTCATGGCAGCTCACACAAGGGCCATGACAGAGTCTTCCTGGGCACTTCGCACTCACCAGCCATGTTGTCCTGAGGGCGTTCGAGGGCTCTGGAGATGTAGCGCTCCTCAAGGAACGCGCAGTGTGTGGTTGCCCAGCACTCGGCACGCACAGGGGTCCTCCGAGGGAATCAACCAATGGAACTCGACGTTGCTCAGCCGGCCCACAGGTGTCTGGAGGCACTCAGTGACCTTGGAGGGAAAATGATGCACACCCGTGGGGTCTAGGAGTCCCTGGACGTGTACTTCCTTTAAAGCAAAGCGACTAAGAACTCCTGGAAAGAGCTGCATGCCTCCCTTTCTTCACGGCTACTCAGGGCCTAACCTGGAGGCGAGTTCTCACGTTGAGGTTCCCTTTAGCTCTAGAGCCTGTCATGCAGACCGCCACCGCGGCCACGGAAGCCCCTGGTTTAGAGAGAGCAAACTCATAATTTTCCCCGAAGCATTCTTCCAGGGCTCACTGGCCTGTCGGGAGCCGGGAATGTCAGGGAGCTTCAAGGCAGGCATGAATGCCGCCCTCCAAATGGGAAAGCAGGGCTAGTTCCAGGAGGCCCCCGTTTTCATGGGCACACTCAGCGTACATCCCTGTGGTTTCTAAGGAGTCCCAAGAGACACCGGTTACCCTGTGTTTCCTTCCCTGAGTCAACTTATCGCAGTAGGGAGGCCCGCATCCAGCGAACTGTCTCAACCAAGGAACGCCGTAGCTGCTCCTCTGGGCCTGGGGCTGCCTGCAGTGCCAAAGAAGGAACAGGACTTGAATTGCAGTAAGAACCCAAGCCGCCGTCCTCTAGGAGGCACGGTGCCTTCAGTCAGGAGGTCCTGGATGGAATGCGAAGACGAGGGTTACTCTGAGCGCAGCTCCGATTAGGGCAACGCGTAAGACCTTCGCGCCTTGTGGGAACTGCCGGAACGGTGTTCGTGAACGTGTGCGAGTGCTGAGGAAACCAAGCTGCTCCAAAAGAGAGGGCAGTGCGTTTCCCTATGCTCGGCGTGCACAGAGGGGCTCTAATGGGCTACGGCCCTGGATGTTGCTTAGCAGACCCAGGTGCGCCTGGGGTTACTCAGTGTTCCTTCCGGGAACAGCGTTCCCCGGCTAGCCTCCCAGGTGTCCAGAAAGCTGTGCTGCCGTTCAAGGTATGCAGAGCAGAGGCCTCCGCCTCCTGGAAGCTGCAGCACGCCTCCGCTTCTGCACGGCAAATCAGGGCCTTACTTCCAGGCATGGGTTCACGCTGGGTGTGCCGGGAGCCACACAACATGCTAAGATGCTGACTTTCTCCTCCAGCAGAGTGACTTCAGGTACGAGGGAGGGCCTCGCAGTGTTCCAAGCACAGCGTTCTCTCATGGCAGCTCACACAAGGGCCATGACAGAGTCTTCCTGGGCACTTCGCACTCACCAGCCATGTTGTCCTGAGGGCGTTCGAGGGCTCTGGAGATGTAGCGCTCCTCAAGGAACGCGCAGTGTGTGGTTGCCCAGCACTCGGCACGCACAGGGGTCCTCCGAGGGAATCAACCAGTGGACCTCGACGTTGCTCAGCCGGCCCACAGGTGTCTGGAGGCACTCAGTGACCTTGGAGGGAAAATGATGCACACCCGTGGGGCCTAGGAGTCCCCGGAGTTGTACTTCCTTTAAAGCAAAGCGACTAAGAACTCCTGGAAAGAGCTGCATGCCTCCCTTTCTGCACGGCTACTCAGGGCCTAACCTGGAGGCGAGTTCTCACGTTGAGGTTCCCTTTAGCTCTAGAGCCTGTCATGCGGACCGCCACCGCGGCCACAGAAGCCCCTGGTTTAGAGAGAGCAAACTCATAATTTTCCCCGAAGCATTCTTCCAGGGCTCACTGGCCTGTCGGGAGCCGGGAATGTCAGGGAGCTTCAAGGCAGGCATGAATGCCGTCCTCCAAATGGGAAAGCAGGGCTAGTTCCAGCAGGCCCCCGTTTTCATGGGCACACTCAGCGTACATCCCTGTGGTTTCCAACGAGTCCCAAGAGACACCGGTTACCCTGTGTTTCCTTCCCTGAGTCAAGTTATCGAAGTAGGGAGTCCCGCATCCAGCGAACTGTCTCAACCAAGGAACGCCGTAGCTGCTCCTCTGGGCCTGGGGCTGCCTGCAGTGCCAAAGAAGGAACAGGACTTGAATTGCAGTAAGAACCCAAGCCGCCATCCTCTAGGAGGCACGGTGCCTTCAGTCAGGAGGTCCTGGATGGAATGCGAAGACGAGGGTTACTCTGAGCGCAGCTCCGATTAGGGCAACGCGTAAGACCTCCACGCCATGTGGGATGTGCCAGAACGGTGCTCGTGAACGTGTGCGAGTGCTGAGGAAACCAAGCTGCTCCAAAAGAGAGGGCAGTGCGTTTCCCTACGCTCGGCGTGCACAGAGGGGCTCTAAAGGGCTACGGGCCTGGATGTTGTTAGCAGACCCAGGTGCGCCTGGGGTTACTCAGTGTTCCTGCCGGGAACAGGGTGCCCCGGCTAGCCTCCCAGGTGTCCAGAAAGCTGTGCTGCCGTTCAAAGTATGCAGAGCAGAGGCCTCCGCCTCCTGGAAGCTGCAGCACGCCTCCGCTTCTGCACGGCAAATCAGGGCCTTACTTCCAGGCATGGGTTCACGCTGGGTGTGCCGGGGGCCACACAACATGCTAAGATGCTGACTTCCTCCTCCAGCAGAGTGACTTCAGGTACGAGGGCGGGCCTCGCAGTGTTCCAAGCACAGCGTTCTCTCATGGCAGCTCACACAAGGGCCATGACAGAGTCTTCCTGGGCACTTCGCACTCACCAGCCATGGTGTCCTGAGGGCGTTCGAGGGCTCTGGAGATGTAGCGCTCCTCAAGGAACGCGCAGTGTGTGGTTGCCCAGCACTCGGCACGCACAGGGGTCCTCCGAGGGAATCAACCAATGGAACTCGACGTTGCTCAGCCGGCCCACAGGTGTCTGGAGGCACTCAGTGACCTTGGAGGGAAAATGATGCACACCCGTGGGGCCTAGGAGTCCCCGGACGTGTACTTCCTTTAAAGCAAAGCGACTAAGAACTCCTGGAAAGAGCTGCATGCCTCCCTTTCTTCACGGCTACACAGGGCCTAACCTGGAGGTGAGTTCTCACGTTGAGGTTCCCTTTAGCTCTAGAGCCTGTCATGCGGACCGCCACCGCGGCCACGGAAGCCCCTGGTTTAGAGAGAGCAAACTCATAATTTTCCCCGAAGCATTCTTCCAGGGCTCACTGGCCTGTCGGGAGCCGGGAATGTCAGGGAGCTTCAAGGCAGGCATGAATGCCGCCCTCCAAATGGGAAAGCAGGGCTAGTTCCAGCAGGAACCAGTTACCATGGGCACACTCAGCGTACATCCCTGAGGTTTCTAACGAGTCCCAAGAGACACCGGTTACCCTGTGTTTCCTTCCCTGAGTCAACTTTTCGAAGTAGGGAGTCCCGCATCCAGCGAACTGTCTCAACCAAGGAACGCCGTAGCTGCTCCTCTGGGCCTGGGGCTGCCTGCAGTGCCAAAGAAGGAACAGGACTTGAATTGCAGTAAGAAACCAAGCCGCCGTCCTCTAGGAGGCACGGTGCCTTCAGTCAGGAGGTCCTGGATGGAATGCGAAGATGAGGGTTACTCTGAGCGCAGCTCCGATTAGGGCAACGCGTAAGACCTCCGCGCCATGTGGGATGTGCCAGAACGGTGTTCGTGAACGTGTGCGAGTGCTGAGGAAACCAAGCTGCTCCAAAAGAGAGGGCAGTGCGTTTCCCTACGCTCGGCGTGCACAGAGGGGCTCTAAAGGGCTACGGGCCTGGATGTTGCTTAGCAGACCCAGGTGCGCCTGGGGTTACTCAGTGTTCCTGCCGGGAACAGGGTGCCCCGGCTAGCCTCCCAGGTGTCCAGAAAGCTGTGCTGCCGTTCAAGGTATGCAGAGCAGAGGTCTCCGCCTCCTGGAATCTGCAGCGCGCCTCCGCTTCTGCACGGCAAATCAGGGCCTTACTTCCAGGCATGTGTTCACGCTGGGTGTGCCGGGAGCCACACAACATGCTAAGATGCTGACTTTCTCCTTCAGCAGAGTGACTTCAGGTACGAGGGAGGGCCTCGCAGTGTTCCAAGCACAGCGTTCTCTCATGGCAGCTCACACAAGGGCCATGACAGAGTCTTCCTGGGCACTTTGCACTCACCAGCCATGTTGTCCTGAGGGCGTTCGAGGGCTCTGGAGATGTAGCGCTCCTCAAGGAACGCGCAGTGTGTGGTTGCCCAGTACTCGGCACGCACAGGGGTCCTCCGAGAAAATCAACCAGTGGACCTCGACATTGCTCAGCCGGCCCACAGGTGTCTGGAGGCACTCAGTGACCTTGGAGGGAAAATGATGCACACCCGTGGGGCCTAGGAGTCCCTGGACGTGTACTTCCTTTAAAGCAAAGCGACTAAGAACTCCTGGAAAGAGCTGCATGCCTCCCTTTCTGCACGGCTACTCAGGGCCTAACCTGGAGGCGAGTTCTCACGTTGAGGTTCCCTTTAGCTCTAGAGCCTGTCATGCGGACCGCCACCGCGGTCACGGAAGCCCCTGCTTTAGGGAGAGCAAACTCATAATTTTCCCCGAAGCATTCTTCCAGGGCTCACTGGCCTGTCGGGAGCCGGGAATGTCAGGGAGCTTCAAGGCAGGCATGAATGCCGCCCTCCAAATGGGAAAGCAGGGCTAGTTCCAGCAGGCCCCCGTTTTCATGGGCACACTCAGCGTACATCCCTGTGGTTTCTAACGAGTCCCAAGAGACACCGGTTACCCTGTGTTTCCTTCCCTGAGTCAAATTATCGAAGTAGGGAGTCCCGCATCCAGCGAACTGTCTCAACCAAGGAACGCCGTAGCTGCTCCTCTGGGCCTGGGGCTGCCTGCAGTGCCAAAGAAGGAACAGGACTTGAATTGCAGTAAGAACCCAAGCCGCCGTCCTCTAGGAGGCACGGTGCCTTCAGTCAGGAGGTCCTGGATGGAATGCGAAGACGAGGGTTACTCTGAGCGCAGCTCCGATTAGGGCAACGCGTAAGACCTCCGCGCCATGTGGGATGTGCCAGAACGGTGTTCGTGAACGTGTGCGAGTGCTGAGGAAACCAAGCTGCTCCAAAAGAGAGGGCAGTGCGTTTCCCTACGCTCGGCGTGCACAGAGGGGCTCTAAAGGGCTACGGGCCTGGATGTTGCTTAGCAGACCCATGTGCACCTGGGGTTACTCAGTGTTCCTGCCGGGAACAGGGTGCCCCGGCTAGCCTCCCAGGTGTCCAGAAAGCTGTGCTGCCGTTCAAGGTATGCAGAGCAGAGGCCTCCGCCTCCTGGAAGCTGCAGCGCGCCTCCGCTTCTGCACGGCAAATCAGGGCCTTACTTCCAGGCATGGGTTCATGCTGGGTGTGCCAGGAGCCACACAACATGCTAAGATGCTGACTTCCTCCTCCAGCAGAGTGACTTCAGGTACGAGGGAGGGCCTCGCAGTGTTCCAAGCACAGCGTTCTCTCATGGCAGCTCACACAAGGGCCATGACAGAGTCTTCCTGGGAACTTCGCACTCACCAGCCATGCTGTCCTGAGGGCGTTCGAGGGCTCTGGAGATGTAGCGCTCCTCAAGGAACGCGCAGTGTGTGGTTGCCCAGCACTCGGCACACACAGGAATCTTCCGAGGGAATCAACCAGTGGACCTCGACGTTGCTCAGCCGGCCGACAGGTGTCTGGAGGCACTCAGTGACCTTGGAGGGAAAATGATGCACACCCGTGGGGCCTAGGAGTCCCCGGACGTGTACTTCCTTTAAAGCAAAGCGACTAAGAACTCCTGGAAAGAGCTGCATGCCTCCCTTTCTGCACGGCTACTCAGGGCCTAACCTGGAGGCGAGTTCTCACGTTGAGGTTCCCTTTAGCTCTAGAGCCTGTCATGCGGACCGCCACCGCGGCCACGGAAGCCCCTGGTTTAGAGAGAGCAAACTCATAATTTTCCCCGAAACATTCTTCCAGGGCTCACTGGCCTGTCGGGAGCCAGGAATGTCAGGGAGCTTCAAGGCAGGCATGAATGCCGCCCTTCAAATGGGACAGCAGGGCTAGTTCCAGCAGGCCCCCATTTTCATGGGCACACTCAGCGTACATCCCTGTGGTTTCTAACGAGTCCCAAGAGACACCGGTTACCCTGTGTTTCCTTCCCTGAGTCAACTTATCGAAGTAGGGAAGCCCGCATCCAGCGAACTGTCTCAACCAAGGAACGCCGTAGCTGCTCCTCTGGGCCTGGGGCTGCCTGCAGTGCCAAAGAAGGAACAGGACTTGAATTGCAGTAAGAACCCAAGCCGCCGTCCTCTAGGAGGCACGGTGCCTTCAGTCAGGAGGTCCTGGATGGAATGCGAAGACGAGGGTTACTCTGAGCGCAGCTCCGATTAGGGCAACGCGTAAGACCTCCGCACCATGTGGGATGTGCCAGAACGGTGTTCGAGAACGTGTGCGAGTGCTGAGGAAACCAAGCTGCTCCAAAAGAGAGGGCAGTGCGTTTCCCTACGCTCGGCATGCACAGAGGGGCTCTAAAGGGCTACGGGCCTGGATGTTGCTTAGCAGACCCAGGTGCGCCTGGGGTTACTCAGTGTTCCTGCCGGGAACAGCGTGCCCCGGCTAGCCTCCCAGGTGTCCAGAAAGCTGTGCTGCCATTCAAGGTATGCAGAGCAGAGGCCTCCGCCTCCTGGAATCTGCAGCGCGCCTCCGCTTCTGCACGGCAATCAGGGCCTTACTTCCAGGCATGGGTTCACGCTGGGTGTGCCGGGAGCCACACAACATGCTAAGATGCTGACTTCCTCCTCCAGCAGAGTGACTTCAGGTACGAGGGCGGGCCTCGCAGTGTTCCAAGCACAGCGTTCTCTCATGGCAGCTCACACAAGGGCCATGACAGAGTCTTCCTGGGCACTTCGCACTCACCAGCCATGGTGTCCTGAGGGCGTTCGAGGGCTCTGGAGATGTAGCGCTCCTCAAGGAACGCGCAGTGTGTGGTTGCCCAGCAGTTGGCACGCACAGGGGTCCTCCGAGGGAATCAACCAGTGGACCTCGACGTTGCTCAGCCGGCCCACAGGTGTCTGGCGGCACTCAGTGACCTTGGAGGGAAAATGATGCACACCCGTGGGGCCTAGGAGTCCCCGGACGTGTACTTCCTTTAAAGCAAAGCGACTAAGAACTCCTGGAAAGAGCTGCATGCCTCCCTTTCTGCACGGCTACTCAGGGCCTAACCTGGAGGCGAGTTCTCACGTTGAGGTTCCCTTTAGCTCTAGAGCCTGTCATGCGGACCGCCACCGCAGCCACGGAAGCCCCTGGTTTAGGGAGAGCAAACTCATAATTTTCCCCGAAGCATTCTTCCAGGGCTCACTGGCCTGTCGGGAGCCGGGAATGTCAGGGAGTTTCAAGGCAGGCATGAATGCCGCCCTCCAAATGGGAAAGCAGGGCTAGTTCCAGCAGGAACCCGTTACCATGGGCACACTCAGCGTACATCCCTGAGGTTTCTAACGAGTCCCAAGAGACACCGGTTACCCTGTGTTTCCTTCACTGAGTCAACTTTTCGAAGTAGGGAGTCCCGCATCCAGCGAACTGTCTCAACCAAGGAACGCCGTAGCTGCTCCTCTGGGCCTGGGACTGCCTGCAGTGCCAAAGAAGGAACAGGACTTGAATTGCAGTAAGAACCCAAGCCGCCGTCCTCTAGGAGGCACGGTGCCTTCAGTCAGGAGGTCCTGGATGGAATGCGAAGACGAGGGTTACTCTGAGCGCAGCTCCGATTAGGGCAACGCGTAAGACCTCCGCGCCATGTGGGATGTGCCAGAACGGTGTTCGTGAACGTGTGCGAGTGCTGAGGAAACCAAGCTGCTCCAAAAGAGAGGGCAGAGCGTTCGCCTACGCTCGGCGTGCACAGAGGGGCTCTAAAGGGCTACGGGCCTGGATGTTGCTTAGCACACCCAGGTGCGCCTGGGGTTACTCAGTGTTCCTGCCGGGAACAGGGTGCCCCGGCTAGCCTCCCAGGTGTCCAGAAAGCTGTGCTGCCGTTCAAGGTATGCAGAGCAGAGGCCTCCGCCTCCTGGAAGCTGCAGCACGCCTCCGCTTCTGCACGGCAAATCAGGGCCTTACTTCCAGGCATGGGTTCACGCTGGGTGTGCCGGGAGCCACACAGCATGCTAAGATACTGACTTTCTCCTCGAGCAGATTGACTTCTGGTACGAGGGCGGGCCTCGCAGTGTTCCAAGCACAGTGTTCTCTCATGGCAGCTCACACAAGGGCCATGACAGAGTCTTCCTGGGCACTTCGCACTCACCAGCCATGTTGTCCTGAGGGCGTTCGAGGGCTCTGGAGATGTAGCGCTCCTCAAGGAACGCGCAGTGTGTGGTTGCCCAGCACTCGGCACGCACAGGGGTCCTCCGAGGGAATCAACCAATGGAACTCGACGTTGCTCAGCCGGCCCACAGGTGTCTGGAGGCACTCAGTGACCTTGGAGGGAAAATGATGCACACCCGTGGGGTCTAGGAGTCCCTGGACGTGTACTTCCTTTAAAGCAAAGCGACTAAGAACTCCTGGAAAGAGCTGCATGCCTCCCTTTCTTCACGGCTACTCAGGGCCTAACCTGGAGGCGAGTTCTCACGTTGAGGTTCCCTTTAGCTCTAGAGCCTGTCATGCAGACCGCCACCGCGGCCACGGAAGCCCCTGGTTTAGAGAGAGCAAACTCATAATTTTCCCCGAAGCATTCTTCCAGGGCTCACTGGCCTGTCGGGAGCCGGGAATGTCAGGGAGCTTCAAGGCAGGCATGAATGCCGCCCTCCAAATGGGAAAGCAGGGCTAGTTCCAGGAGGCCCCCGTTTTCATGGGCACACTCAGCGTACATCCCTGTGGTTTCTAAGGAGTCCCAAGAGACACCGGTTACCCTGTGTTTCCTTCCCTGAGTCAACTTATCGCAGTAGGGAGGCCCGCATCCAGCGAACTGTCTCAACCAAGGAACGCCGTAGCTGCTCCTCTGGGCCTGGGGCTGCCTGCAGTGCCAAAGAAGGAACAGGACTTGAATTGCAGTAAGAACCCAAGCCGCCGTCCTCTAGGAGGCACGGTGCCTTCAGTCAGGAGGTCCTGGATGGAATGCGAAGACGAGGGTTACTCTGAGCGCAGCTCCGATTAGGGCAACGCGTAAGACCTTCGCGCCTTGTGGGAACTGCCGGAACGGTGTTCGTGAACGTGTGCGAGTGCTGAGGAAACCAAGCTGCTCCAAAAGAGAGGGCAGTGCGTTTCCCTATGCTCGGCGTGCACAGAGGGGCTCTAATGGGCTACGGCCCTGGATGTTGCTTAGCAGACCCAGGTGCGCCTGGGGTTACTCAGTGTTCCTTCCGGGAACAGCGTTCCCCGGCTAGCCTCCCAGGTGTCCAGAAAGCTGTGCTGCCGTTCAAGGTATGCAGAGCAGAGGCCTCCGCCTCCTGGAAGCTGCAGCACGCCTCCGCTTCTGCACGGCAAATCAGGGCCTTACTTCCAGGCATGGGTTCACGCTGGGTGTGCCGGGAGCCACACAACATGCTAAGATGCTGACTTTCTCCTCCAGCAGAGTGACTTCAGGTACGAGGGAGGGCCTCGCAGTGTTCCAAGCACAGCGTTCTCTCATGGCAGCTCACACAAGGGCCATGACAGAGTCTTCCTGGGCACTTCGCACTCACCAGCCATGTTGTCCTGAGGGCGTTCGAGGGCTCTGGAGATGTAGCGCTCCTCAAGGAACGCGCAGTGTGTGGTTGCCCAGCACTCGGCACGCACAGGGGTCCTCCGAGGGAATCAACCAGTGGACCTCGACGTTGCTCAGCCGGCCCACAGGTGTCTGGAGGCACTCAGTGACCTTGGAGGGAAAATGATGCACACCCGTGGGGCCTAGGAGTCCCCGGAGTTGTACTTCCTTTAAAGCAAAGCGACTAAGAACTCCTGGAAAGAGCTGCATGCCTCCCTTTCTGCACGGCTACTCAGGGCCTAACCTGGAGGCGAGTTCTCACGTTGAGGTTCCCTTTAGCTCTAGAGCCTGTCATGCGGACCGCCACCGCGGCCACAGAAGCCCCTGGTTTAGAGAGAGCAAACTCATAATTTTCCCCGAAGCATTCTTCCAGGGCTCACTGGCCTGTCGGGAGCCGGGAATGTCAGGGAGCTTCAAGGCAGGCATGAATGCCGTCCTCCAAATGGGAAAGCAGGGCTAGTTCCAGCAGGCCCCCGTTTTCATGGGCACACTCAGTGTACATCCCTGTGGTTTCTAACGAGTCCCAAGAGACACCGGTTACCCTGTGTTTCCTTCCCTGAGTCAACTTATCGCAGTAGGGAGGCCCGCATCCAGCGAACTGTCTCAACCAAGGAACGCCGTAGCTGCTCCTCTGGGCCTGGGGCTGCCTGCAGTGCCAAAGAAGGAACAGGACTTGAATTGCAGTAAGAACCCAAGCCGCCGTCCTCTAGGAGGCACGGTGCCTTCAGTCAGGAGGTCCTGGATGGAATGCGAAGACGAGGGTTACTCTGAGCGCAGCTCCGATTAGGGCAACGCGTAAGACCTCCGCGCCATGTGGGATGTGCCAGAACGGTGTTCGTGAACGTGTGCGAGTGCTGAGGAAACCAAGCTGCTCCAAAAGAGAGGGCAGTGCGTTTCCCTACGCTCGGCGTGCACAGAGGGGCTCTAAAGGGCTACGGGCCTGGATGTTGTTAGCAGACCCAGGTGCGCCTGGGGTTACTCAGTGTTCCTGCCGGGAACAGGGTGCCCCGGCTAGCCTCCCAGGTGTCCAGAAAGCTGTGCTGCCGTTCAAAGTATGCAGAGCAGAGGCCTCCGCCTCCTGGAAGCTGCAGCACGCCTCCGCTTCTGCACGGCAAATCAGGGCCTTACTTCCAGGCATGGGTTCACGCTGGGTGTGCCGGGGGCCACACAACATGCTAAGATGCTGACTTCCTCCTCCAGCAGAGTGACTTCAGGTACGAGGGCGGGCCTCGCAGTGTTCCAAGCACAGCGTTCTCTCATGGCAGCTCACACAAGGGCCATGACAGAGTCTTCCTGGGCACTTCGCACTCACCAGCCATGGTGTCCTGAGGGCGTTCGAGGGCTCTGGAGATGTAGCGCTCCTCAAGGAACGCGCAGTGTGTGGTTGCCCAGCACTCGGCACGCACAGGGGTCCTCCGAGGGAATCAACCAATGGAACTCGACGTTGCTCAGCCGGCCCACAGGTGTCTGGAGGCACTCAGTGACCTTGGAGGGAAAATGATGCACACCCGTGGGGCCTAGGAGTCCCCGGACGTGTACTTCCTTTAAAGCAAAGCGACTAAGAACTCCTGGAAAGAGCTGCATGCCTCCCTTTCTTCACGGCTACACAGGGCCTAACCTGGAGGTGAGTTCTCACGTTGAGGTTCCCTTTAGCTCTAGAGCCTGTCATGCGGACCGCCACCGCGGCCACGGAAGCCCCTGGTTTAGAGAGAGCAAACTCATAATTTTCCCCGAAGCATTCTTCCAGGGCTCACTGGCCTGTCGGGAGCCGGGAATGTCAGGGAGCTTCAAGGCAGGCATGAATGCCGCCCTCCAAATGGGAAAGCAGGGCTAGTTCCAGCAGGAACCAGTTACCATGGGCACACTCAGCGTACATCCCTGAGGTTTCTAACGAGTCCCAAGAGACACCGGTTACCCTGTGTTTCCTTCCCTGAGTCAACTTTTCGAAGTAGGGAGTCCCGCATCCAGCGAACTGTCTCAACCAAGGAACGCCGTAGCTGCTCCTCTGGGCCTGGGGCTGCCTGCAGTGCCAAAGAAGGAACAGGACTTGAATTGCAGTAAGAAACCAAGCCGCCGTCCTCTAGGAGGCACGGTGCCTTCAGTCAGGAGGTCCTGGATGGAATGCGAAGATGAGGGTTACTCTGAGCGCAGCTCCGATTAGGGCAACGCGTAAGACCTCCGCGCCATGTGGGATGTGCCAGAACGGTGTTCGTGAACGTGTGCGAGTGCTGAGGAAACCAAGCTGCTCCAAAAGAGAGGGCAGTGCGTTTCCCTACGATCGGCGTGCACAGAGGGGCTCTAAAGGGCTACGGGCCTGGATGTTGCTTAGCAGACCCAGGTGCGCCTGGGGTTACTCAGTGTTCCTGCCGGGAACAGGGTGCCCCGGCTAGCCTCCCAGGTGTCCAGAAAGCTGTGCTGCCGTTCAAGGTATGCAGAGCAGAGGTCTCCGCCTCCTGGAATCTGCAGCGCGCCTCCGCTTCTGCACGGCAAATCAGGGCCTTACTTCCAGGCATGTGTTCACGCTGGGTGTGCCGGGAGCCACACAACATGCTAAGATGCTGACTTTCTCCTTCAGCAGAGTGACTTCAGGTACGAGGGAGGGCCTCGCAGTGTTCCAAGCACAGCGTTCTCTCATGGCAGCTCACACAAGGGCCATGACAGAGTCTTCCTGGGCACTTTGCACTCACCAGCCATGTTGTCCTGAGGGCGTTCGAGGGCTCTGGAGATGTAGCGCTCCTCAAGGAACGCGCAGTGTGTGGTTGCCCAGTACTCGGCACGCACAGGGGTCCTCCGAGAAAATCAACCAGTGGACCTCGACATTGCTCAGCCGGCCCACAGGTGTCTGGAGGCACTCAGTGACCTTGGAGGGAAAATGATGCACACCCGTGGGGCCTAGGAGTCCCTGGACGTGTACTTCCTTTAAAGCAAAGCGACTAAGAACTCCTGGAAAGAGCTGCATGCCTCCCTTTCTGCACGGCTACTCAGGGCCTAACCTGGAGGCGAGTTCTCACGTTGAGGTTCCCTTTAGCTCTAGAGCCTGTCATGCGGACCGCCACCGCGGTCACGGAAGCCCCTGCTTTAGGGAGAGCAAACTCATAATTTTCCCCGAAGCATTCTTCCAGGGCTCACTGGCCTGTCGGGAGCCGGGAATGTCAGGGAGCTTCAAGGCAGGCATGAATGCCGCCCTCCAAATGGGAAAGCAGGGCTAGTTCCAGCAGGCCCCCGTTTTCATGGGCACACTCAGCGTACATCCCTGTGGTTTCTAACGAGTCCCAAGAGACACCGGTTACCCTGTGTTTCCTTCCCTGAGTCAAATTATCGAAGTAGGGAGTCCCGCATCCAGCGAACTGTCTCAACCAAGGAACGCCGTAGCTGCTCCTCTGGGCCTGGGGCTGCCTGCAGTGCCAAAGAAGGAACAGGACTTGAATTGCAGTAAGAACCCAAGCCGCCGTCCTCTAGGAGGCACGGTGCCTTCAGTCAGGAGGTCCTGGATGGAATGCGAAGACGAGGGTTACTCTGAGCGCAGCTCCGATTAGGGCAACGCGTAAGACCTCCGCGCCATGTGGGATGTGCCAGAACGGTGTTCGTGAACGTGTGCGAGTGCTGAGGAAACCAAGCTGCTCCAAAAGAGAGGGCAGTGCGTTTCCCTACGCTCGGCGTGCACAGAGGGGCTCTAAAGGGCTACGGGCCTGGATGTTGCTTAGCAGACCCATGTGCACCTGGGGTTACTCAGTGTTCCTGCCGGGAACAGGGTGCCCCGGCTAGCCTCCCAGGTGTCCAGAAAGCTGTGCTGCCGTTCAAGGTATGCAGAGCAGAGGCCTCCGCCTCCTGGAAGCTGCAGCGCGCCTCCGCTTCTGCACGGCAAATCAGGGCCTTACTTCCAGGCATGGGTTCATGCTGGGTGTGCCAGGAGCCACACAACATGCTAAGATGCTGACTTCCTCCTCCAGCAGAGTGACTTCAGGTACGAGGGAGGGCCTCGCAGTGTTCCAAGCACAGCGTTCTCTCATGGCAGCTCACACAAGGGCCATGACAGAGTCTTCCTGGGAACTTCGCACTCACCAGCCATGCTGTCCTGAGGGCGTTCGAGGGCTCTGGAGATGTAGCGCTCCTCAAGGAACGCGCAGTGTGTGGTTGCCCAGCACTCGGCACACACAGGAATCTTCCGAGGGAATCAACCAGTGGACCTCGACGTTGCTCAGCCGGCCGACAGGTGTCTGGAGGCACTCAGTGACCTTGGAGGGAAAATGATGCACACCCGTGGGGCCTAGGAGTCCCCGGACGTGTACTTCCTTTAAAGCAAAGCGACTAAGAACTCCTGGAAAGAGCTGCATGCCTCCCTTTCTGCACGGCTACTCAGGGCCTAACCTGGAGGCGAGTTCTCACGTTGAGGTTCCCTTTAGCTCTAGAGCCTGTCATGCGGACCGCCACCGCGGCCACGGAAGCCCCTGGTTTAGAGAGAGCAAACTCATAATTTTCCCCGAAACATTCTTCCAGGGCTCACTGGCCTGTCGGGAGCCAGGAATGTCAGGGAGCTTCAAGGCAGGCATGAATGCCGCCCTTCAAATGGGACAGCAGGGCTAGTTCCAGCAGGCCCCCATTTTCATGGGCACACTCAGCGTACATCCCTGTGGTTTCTAACGAGTCCCAAGAGACACCGGTTACCCTGTGTTTCCTTCCCTGAGTCAACTTATCGAAGTAGGGAAGCCCGCATCCAGCGAACTGTCTCAACCAAGGAACGCCGTAGCTGCTCCTCTGGGCCTGGGGCTGCCTGCAGTGCCAAAGAAGGAACAGGACTTGAATTGCAGTAAGAACCCAAGCCGCCGTCCTCTAGGAGGCACGGTGCCTTCAGTCAGGAGGTCCTGGATGGAATGCGAAGACGAGGGTTACTCTGAGCGCAGCTCCGATTAGGGCAACGCGTAAGACCTCCGCACCATGTGGGATGTGCCAGAACGGTGTTCGAGAACGTGTGCGAGTGCTGAGGAAACCAAGCTGCTCCAAAAGAGAGGGCAGTGCGTTTCCCTACGCTCGGCATGCACAGAGGGGCTCTAAAGGGCTACGGGCCTGGATGTTGCTTAGCAGACCCAGGTGCGCCTGGGGTTACTCAGTGTTCCTGCCGGGAACAGCGTGCCCCGGCTAGCCTCCCAGGTGTCCAGAAAGCTGTGCTGCCATTCAAGGTATGCAGAGCAGAGGCCTCCGCCTCCTGGAATCTGCAGCGCGCCTCCGCTTCTGCACGGCAATCAGGGCCTTACTTCCAGGCATGGGTTCACGCTGGGTGTGCCGGGAGCCACACAACATGCTAAGATGCTGACTTCCTCCTTCAGCAGAGTGACTTCAGGTACGAGGGCGGGCCTCGCAGTGTTCCAAGCACAGCGTTCTCTCATGGCAGCTCACACAAGGGCCATGACAGAGTCTTCCTGGGCACTTCGCACTCACCAGCCATGTTGTCCTGAGGGCGTTCGAGGGCTCTGGAGATGTAGCGCTCCTCAAGGAACGCGCAGTGTGTGGTTGCCCAGCACTCGGCACGCACAGGAGTCCTCCGAGGGAATCAACCAGTGGACCTCGACGTTGCTCAGCCGGCCCACAGGTGTCTGGAGGCACTCAGTGACCTTGGAGGGAAAATGATGCACACCCGTGGGGCCTAGGAGTCCCCGGACGTGTACTTCCTTTAAAGCAAAGCGACTAAGAACTCCTGGAAAGAGCTGCATGCCTCCCTTTCTGCACGGCTACTCAGGGCCTAACCTGGAGGCGAGTTCTCACGTTGAGGTTCCATTTAGCTCTAGAGCCTGTCATGCGGACCACCACCGCGGCCATGGAAGTCCCTGGTTTAGGGAGAGCAAACTCATAATTTTCCCCAAAGCATTCTTCCAGGGCTCACTGGCCTCTCGGGAGCCGGGAATGTCAGGGAGTTTCAAGGCAGGCATGAATGCCGCCCTCCAAATGGGAAAGCAGGGCTAGTTCCAGCAGGAACCCGTTACCATGGGCACACTCAGCGTACATCCCTGAGGTTTCTAACGAGTCCCAAGAGACACCGGTTACCCTGTGTTTCCTTCCCTGAGTCAACTTTTCGAAGTAGGGAGTCCCGCATCCAGCGAACTGTCTCAACCAAGGAACGCCGTAGCTGCTCTTCTGGGCCTGGGACTGCCTGCAGTGCCAAAGAAGGAACAGGACTTGAATTGCAGTAAGAACCCAAGCCGCCGTCCTCTAGGAGGCACGATGCCTTCAGTCAGGAGGTCCTGGATGGAATGCGAAGATGAGGGTTACTCTGAGCGCAGCTCCGTTTAGGGCAACGCGTAAGACCTCCGCGCCATGTGGGCACTGCCAGAACGGTGTTCGTTAACGTGTGCGAGTGCTGAGGAAACCAAGCTTCTCCAAAAGAGAGGGCAGTGCGTTTCCCTACGCTCGACGTGCACAGAGGGGCTCTAATGGGCTACGGCCCTGGATGTTGCTTAGCAGACCCAGGTGCGCCTGGGGTTACTCAGTGTTCCTGCCGGGAACAGGGTGCCCCGGCTAGCCTCCCAGGTGTCCAGAAAGCTGTGCTGCCATTCAAGGTATGCAGAGCAGAGGCCTCCGCCTCCTAGAAGCTGCAGCATGCCTCCGCTTCTGCACGGCAAATCAGGGCCTTACTTCCAGGCATGGGTTCACGCTGGGTGTGCCGGGAGCCACACAACATGCTAAGATGCTGACATTCTCCTCCAGCAGAGTGACTTCAGGTACGAGGGAGGGCCTCGCAGTGTTCCAATCACAGCGTTCTCTCATGGCAGCTCACACAAGGTCCATGACAGAGTCTTCCTGGGCACTTCGCACTCACCAGCCATGTTGTCCTGAGGGCGTTCGAGGGCTCTGGAGATGTAGCGCTCCTCAAGGAACGCGCAGTGTGTGGTTGCCCAGCACTCGGCACGCACAGGGGTCCTCCGAGGGAATCAACCAGTGGACCTCGACGTTGCTCAGCCGGCCCACAGGTGTCTGGAGGCACTCAGTGACCTTGGAGGGAAAATGATGCACACCCGTGGGGCCTAGGAGTCCCCGGACTTGTACTTCCTTTAAAGCAAAGCGACTAAGAACTCCTGGAAAGAGCTGCATGCCTCCCTTTCTTCACGGCTACACAGGGCCTAACCTGGAGGCGAGTTCTCACGTTGAGGTTCCCTTTAGCTCTAGAGCCTGTCATGCGGACCGCCACCGCGGCCACGGAAGCCCCTGCTTCAGGGAGAGCAAACTCATAATTTTCCCCGAAGCATTCTTCCAGGGCTCACTGGCCTGTCGGGAGCCGGGAATGTCAGGGAGCTTCAAGGCAGGCATGAATGCCGCCCTCCAAATGGGAAAGCAGGGCTAGTTCCAGCAGGCCCCCGTTTTCATGGGCACACTCAGCGTACATCCCTGTGGTTTCTAACGAGTCCCAAGAGACACCGGTTACCCTGTGTTTCCTTCCCTGAGTCAAATTATCGAAGTAGGGAGTCCCGCATCCAGCGAACTGTCTCAACCAAGGAACGCCGTAGCTGCTCCTCTGGGCCTGGGGCTGCCTGCAGTGCCAAAGAAGGAACAGGACTTGAATTGCAGTAAGAACCCAAGCCGCCGTCCTCTAGGAGGCACGGTGCCTTCAGTCAGGAGGTCCTGGATGGAATGCGAAGACGAGGGTTACTCTGAGCGCAGCTCCGATTAGGGCAACGCGTAAGACCTCCGCGCCATGTGGGATGTGCCAGAACGGTGTTCGTGAACGTGTGCGAGTGCTGAGGAAACCAAGCTGCTCCAAAAGAGAGGGCAGTGCGTTTGCCTACGCTCGGCGTGCACAGAGGGGCTCTAAAGGGCTACGGGCCTGGATGTTGCTTAGCAGACCCATGTGCACCTGGGGTTACTCAGTGTTCCTGCCGGGAACAGGGTGCCCCGGCTAGCCTCCCAGGTGTCCAGAAAGCTGTGCTGCCGTTCAAGGTATGCAGAGCAGAGGCCTCCGCCTCCTGGAAGCTGCAGCGCGCCTCCGCTTCTGCACGGCAAATCAGGGCCTTACTTCCAGGCATGGGTTCACGCTGGGTGTGCCAGGAGCCACACAACATGCTAAGATGCTGACTTCCTCCTCCAGCAGAGTGACTTCAGGTACGAGGGAGGGCCTCGCAGTGTTCCAAGCACAGCGTTCTCTCATGGCAGCTCACACAAGGGCCATGACAGAGTCTTCCTGGGAACTTCACACTCACCAGCCATGCTGTCCTGAGGGCGTTCGAGGGCTCTGGAGATGTAGCGCTCCTCAAGGAACGCGCAGTGTGTGGTTGCCCAGCACTCGGCACGCACAGGAGTCCTCCGAGGGAATCAACCAGTGGACCTCGACGTTGCTCAGCCGGCCGACAGGTTTCTGGAGGCACTCAGTGACCTTGGAGGGAAAATGATGCACACCCGTGGGGCCTAGGAGTCCCCAGACGTGTACTTCCTTTAAAGCAAAGCGACTAAGAACTCCTGGAAAGAGCTGCATGCCTCCCTTTCTGCACGGCTACTCAGGGCCTAACCTGGAGGCGAGTTCTCACGTTGAGGTTCCCTTTAGCTCTAGAGCCTGTCATGCGGACCGCCACCGCGGCCACGGAAGCCCCTGGTTTAGAGAGAGCAAACTCATAATTTTCCCCGAAACATTCTTCCAGGGCTCAATGGCCTGTCGGGAGCCAGGAATGTCAGGGAGCTTCAAGGCAGGCATGAATGCCGCCCTTCAAATGGGACAGCAGGGCTAGTTCCAGCAGGCCCCCATTTTCATGGGCACACTCAGCGTACATCCCTGTGGTTTCTAACGAGTCCCAAGAGACACCGGTTACCCTGTGTTTCCTTCCCTGAGTCAACTTATCGAAGTAGGGAAGCCCGCATCCAGCGAACTGTCTCAACCAAGGAACGCCGTAGATGCTCCTCTGGGCCTGGGGCTGCCTGCAGTGCCAAAGAAGGAACAGGACTTGAATTGCAGTAAGAACCCAAGCCGCCGTCCTCTAGGAGGCACGGTGCCTTCAGTCAGGAGGTCCTGGATGGAATGCGAAGACGAGGGTTACTCTGAGCGCAGCTCCGATTAGGGCAACGCGAAAGACCTCCGCGCCATGTGGGATGTGCCAGAACGGTGTTCGAGAACGTGTGCGAGTGCTGAGGAAACCAAGCTGCTCCAAAAGAGAGGGCAGTGCGTTTCCCTACGCTCGGCATGCACAGAGGGGCTCTAAAGGGCTACGGGCCTGGATGTTGCTTAGCAGACCCAGGTGCGCCTGGGGTTACTCAGTGTTCCTGCCGGGAACAGGGTGCCCCGGCTAGCCTCCCAGGTGTCCAGAAAGCTGTGCTGCCGTTCAAGGTATGCAGAGCAGAGGCCTCCGCCTCCTGGAATCTGCAGCGCACCTCCGCTTCTGCACGGCAATCAGGGCCTTACTTCCAGGCATGGGTTCACGCTGGGTGTGCCGGGAGCCACACAACATGCTAAGATGCTGACTTTCTCCTCCAGCAGAGTGACTTCAGGTACGAGGAAGGGCCTCGCAGTGTTCCAAGCACAGCGTTCTCTCATGGCAGCTCACACAAGGGCCATGACAGAGTCTTCCTGGGCACTTCGCACTCACCAGCCATGTTGTCCTGAGGGCGTTCGAGGGCTCTGGAGATGTAGCGCTACCCAAGGAACGCGCAGTGTGTGGTTGCCCAGCACTCGGCACGCACAGAGGTCTTCCGAGGGAATCAACCAGTGGACCTCGACGTTGCTCAGCCGGCCCACAGGTGTCTGGAGGCACTCAGTGACCTTGGAGGGAAAATGATGCACACCCGTGGGGCCTAGGAGTCCCCGGACGTGTACTTCCTTTAAAGCAAAGCGACTAAGAACTCCTGGAAAGAGCTGCATGGCTCCCTTTCTTCACGGCTACACAGGGCCTAACCTGGAGGCGAGTTCTCACGTTGAGGTTCCCTTTAGCTCTAGAGCCTGTCATGCGGACCGCCACCGCGGACACGGAAGCCCCTGGTTTAGAGAGAGCAAACTCATAATTTTCCCCGAAGCATTCTTCCAGGGCTCACTGGCCTGTCGGGAGCCGGGAATGTCAGGGAGCTTCAAGGCAGGCATGAATGCCGCCCTCCAAATGGGAAAGCAGGGCTAGTTCCAGCAGGCCCCCGTTTTCATGGGCACACTCAGCGTACATCCCTGTGGTTTCTAACGAGTCCCAAGAGACACCGGTTACCCTGTGTTTCCTTCCCTGAGTCAACTTATCGAAGTAGGGAGTCCCGCATCCAGCGAACTGTCTCAACCAAGGAACGCCGTAGCTGCTCCTCTGGGCCTGGGGCTGCCTGCAGTGCCAAAGAAGGAACAGGACTTGAATTGCAGAAAGAACCCAAGCCGCCGTCCTCTAGGAGGCACGGTGCCTTCAGTCAGGAGGTCCTGGATGGAATACGAAGACGAGGGTAACTCTGAGCTCAGCTCCGATTAGGGCAACGCGTAAGACCTCCGCGCCATGTGGGATGTGCCAGAACGGTGTTCGTGAACGTGTGCGAGTGCTGAGGAAACCAAGCTGCTCCAAAAGAGAGGGCAGAGCGTTCGCCTACGCTCGGCGTGCACAGAGGGGCTCTAAAGGGCTACGGGCCTGGATGTTGCTTAGCAGACCCAGGTGCGCCTGGGGTTACTCAGTGTTCCTGCCGGGAACAGGGTGCCCCGGCTAGCCTCCCAGGTGTCCAGAAAGCTGTGCTGCCATTCAAGGTATGCAGAGCAGAGGCCTCCGCCTCCTGGAAGCTGCAGCACGCCTCCGCTTCTGCACGGCAAATCAGGGCCTTACTTCCAGGCATGGGTTCACGCTGGGTGTGCCGGGGGCCACACAACATGCTAAGATGCTGACTTCCTCCTCCAGCAGAGTGACTTCAGGTACGAGGGCGGGCCTCGCAGTGTTCCAAGCACAGCGTTCTCTCATGGCAGCTCACACAAGGGTCATGACAGAGTCTTCCTGGGCACTTCGCACTCACCAGCCATGTTGTCCTGAGGGCGTTCGAGGGCTCTGGAGATGTAGCGCTCCTCAAGGAACGCGCAGTGTGTGGTTGCCCAGCACTCGGCACGCACAGGAGTCCTCCGAGGGAATCAACCAGTGGACCTCGACGTTGCTCAGCCGGCCCACAGGTGTCTGGAGGCACTCAGTGACCTTGGAGGGAAAATGATGCACACCCGTGGGGCCTAGGAGTCCCCGGACGTGTACTTCCTTTAAAGCAAAGCGACTAAGAACTCCTGGAAAGAGCTGCATGCCTCCCTTTCTGCACGGCTACTCAGGGCCTAACCTGGAGGCGAGTTCTCACGTTGAGGTTCCATTTAGCTCTAGAGCCTGTCATGCGGACCGCCACCGCGGCCATGGAAGCCCCTGGTTTAGGGAGAGCAAACTCATAATTTTCCCCAAAGCATTCTTCCAGGGCTCACTGGCCTGTCGGGAGCCGGGAATGTCAGGGAGTTTCAAGGCAGGCATGAATGCCGCCCTCCAAATGGGAAAGCAGGGCTAGTTCCAGCAGGAACCCGTTACCATGGGCACACTCAGCGTACATCCCTGAGGTTTCTAACGAGTCCCAAGAGACACCGGTTACCCTGTGTTTCCTTCCCTGAGTCAACTTTTCGAAGTAGGGAGTCCCGCATCCAGCGAACTGTCTCAACCAAGGAACGCCGTAGCTGCTCTTCTGGGCCTGGGACTGCCTGCAGTGCCAAAGAAGGAACAGGACTTGAATTGCAGTAAGAACCCAAGCCACCGTCCTCTAGGAGGCACGGTGCCTTCAGTCAGGAGGTCCTGGATGGAATGCGAAGATGAGGGTTACTCTGAGCGCAGCTCCGTTTAGGGCAACGCGTAAGACCTCCGCGCCATGTGGGCACTGCCAGAACGGTGTTCGTGAACGTGTGCGAGTGCTGAGGAAACCAAGCTTCTCCAAAAGAGAGGGCAGTGCGTTTCCCTACGCTCGGCGTGCACAGAGGGGCTCTAAAGGGCTACGGGCCTGGATGTTGCTTAGCAGACCCATGTGCACCTGGGGTTACTCAGTGTTCCTGCCGGGAACAGGGTGCCCCGGCTAGCCTCCCAGGTGTCCAGAAAGCTGTGCTGCCATTCAAGGTATGCAGAGCAGAGGCCTCCGCCTCCTGGAAGCTGCAGCGCGCCTCCGCTTCTGCACGGCAAATCAGGGCCTTACTTCCAGGCATGGGTTCACGCTGGGTGTGCCAGGAGCCACACAACATGCTAAGATGCTGACTTCCTCCTCCAGCAGAGTGACTTCAGGTACGAGGGAGGGCCTCGCAGTGTTCCAAGCACAGCGTTCTCTCATGGCAGCTCACACAAGGGCCATGACAGAGTCTTCCTGGGAACTTCGCACTCACCAGCCATGCTGTCCTGAGGGCGTTCGAGGGCTCTGGAGATGTAGCGCTCCTCAAGGAACGCGCAGTGTGTGGTTGCCCAGCACTCGGCACGCACAGGAGTCCTCCGAGGGAATCAACCAATGGACCTCGACGTTGCTCAGCCGGCCGACAGGTGTCTGGAGGCACTCAGTGACCTTGGAGGGAAAATGATGCACACCCGTGGGGCCTAGGAGTCCCCGGACGTGTACTTCCTTTAAAGCAAAGCGACTAAGAACTCCTGGAAAGAGCTGCATGCCTCCCTTTCTGCACGGCTACTCAGGGCCTAACCTGGAGGCGAGTTCTCACGTTGAGGTTCCCTTTAGCTCTAGAGCCTGTCATGCGGTCCGCCACCGCGGCCACGGAAGCCCCTGGTTTAGAGAGAGCAAACTCATAATTTTCCCCGAAACATTCTTCCAGGGCTCACTGGCCTGTCGGGAGCCAGGAATGTCAGGGAGCTTCAAGGCAGGCATGAATGCCGCCCTTCAAATGGGACAGCAGGGCTAGTTCCAGCAGGCCCCCATTTTCATGGGCACACTCAGCGTACATCCCTGTGGTTTCTAACGAGTCCCAAGAGACACCGGTTACCCTGTGTTTCCTTGCCTGAGTCAACTTATCGAAGTAGGGAAGCCCGCATCCAGCGAACTGTCTCAACCAAGGAACGCCGTAGATGCTCCTCTGGGCCTGGGGCTGCCTGCAGTGCCAAAGAAGGAACAGGACTTGAATTGCAGTAAGAACCCAAGCCGCCGTCCTCTAGGAGGCACGGTGCCTTCAGTCAGGAGGTCCTGGATGGAATGCGAAGACGAGGGTTACTCTGAGCGCAGCTCCGATTAGGGCAACGCGTAAGACCTCCGCGCCATGTGGGATGTGCCAGAACGGTGTTCGAGAACGTGTGCGAGTGCTGAGGAAACCAAGCTGCTCCAAAAGAGAGGGCAGTGCGTTTCCCTACGCTCGGCATGCACAGAGGGGCTCTAAAGGGCTACGGGCCTGGATGTTGCTTAGCAGACCCAGGTGCGCCTGGGGTTACTCAGTGTTCCTGCCGGGAACAGGGTGCCCCGGCTAGCCTCCCAGGTGTCCAGAAAGCTGTGCTGCCGTTCAAGGTATGCAGAGCAGAGGCCTCCGCCTCCTGGAAGCTGTAGCACGCCTCCGCTTCTGCACGGCAAATCAGGGCCTTACTTCCAGGCATGGGTTCACGCAGGGTGTGCCGGGAGCCACACAGCATGCTACGATGCTGACTTTCTCCTCGAGCAGCATGACTTCAGGTACGAGGGAGGGCCTCGCAGTGTTCCATGCACAGCGTTCTCTCATGGCAGCTCACACAAGGGCCATGGCAGAGTCTTCCTGGGCACTTCGCACTCACCAGCCATGTTGTCCTGAGGGCGTTCGAGGGCTCTGGAGATGTAGCGCTCCTCAAGGAACGCGCAGTGTGTGGTTGCCCAGCACTCGGCACGCACAGGGGTCCTCCGAGAGAATCAACCAGTGGACCTCGACGTTGCTCAACCGGCCCACAGGTGTCTGGAGGCACTCAGTGATCTTGGAGGGAAAATGATGCACACCCGTGGGGCCTAGGAGTCCCCGGACTTGTACTTCCTTTAAAGCAAAGTGACTAAGAACTCCTGGAAAGAGCTGCATGCCTCCCTTTCTGCACGGCTACTCAGGGCCTAACCTGGAGGCGAGTTCTCACGTTGAGGTTCCCTTTAGCTCTAGAGCCTGTCATGCGGACCGCCACCGTGGCCACGGAACCCATTGGTTTAGAGAGAGCAAACTCATAATTTTCCCCGAAGCATTCTTCCAGGGCTCACTGGCCTGTCGGGAGCCGGGAATGTCAGGGAGCTTCAAGGCAGGCATGAATGCCGCCCTCCAAATGGGAAAGCAGGGCTAGTTCCAGCAGGCCCCCGTTTTCATGGGCACACTCAGTGTACATCCCTGTGGTTTCTAACGAGTCCCAAGAGACACCGGTTATCCTGTGTTTCCTTCCCTGAGTCAACTTATCACAGTAGGGAGGCCCGCATCCAGCGAACTGTCTCAACCAAGGAACGCCGTAGCTGCTCCTCTGGGCCTGGGGCTGCCTGCAGTGCCAAAGAAGGAACAGGACTTGAATTGCAGTAAGAACCCAAGCCGCCGTCCTCTAGGAGGCACGGTGCCTTCAGTCAGGAGGTCCTGGATGGAATGCGAAGACGAGGGTTACTCTGAGCGCAGCTCCGATTAGGGCAACGCGTAAGACCTCCGCGCCATGTGGGATGTGCCAGAACGGTGTTCGTGAACGTGTGCGAGTGCTGAGGAAACCAAGCTGCTCCAAAAGAGAGGGCAGTGCGTTTCCCTACGCTCGGCGTGCACAGAGGGGCTCTCAAGGGCTACGGGCCTGGATGTTGCTTAGCAGACCCAGGTGCGCCTGGGGTTACTCAGTGTTCCTGCCGGGAACAGGGTGCCCCGGCTAGCCTCCCAGGTGTCCAGAAAGCTGTGCTGCCGTTCAAGGTATGCAGAGCAGAGGTCTCCGCCTCCTGGAATCTGCAGCACGCCTCCGCTTCTGCACGGCAAATCAGGGCCTTACTTCCAGGCATGGGTTCACGCTGGGTGTGCCGGGAGCCACACAACATGCTAAGATGCTGACTTCCTCCTCCAGCAGAGTGACTTCAGGTACGAGGGAGGGCCTCGCAGTGTTCCAAGCACAGCGTTCTCTCATGGCAGCTCACACAAGGGCCATGACAGAGTCTTCCTGGGCACTTTGCACTCACCAGCCATGTTGTCCTGAGGGCGTTCGAGGGCTCTGGAGATGTAGCGCTCCTCAAGGAACGCGCAGTGTGTGGTTGCCCAGTACTCGGCACGCACAGGGGTCCTCCGAGAAAATCAACCAGTGGACCTCGACGTTGCTCAGCCGGCCCACAGGTGTCTGGAGGCACTCAGTGACCTTGGAGGGAAAATGATGCACACCCGTGGGGCCTAGGAGTCCCTGGACGTGTACTTCCTTTAAAGCAAAGCGACTAAGAACTCCTGGAAAGAGCTGCATGCCTCCCTTTCTGCACGGCTACTCAGGGCCTAACCTGGAGGCGAGTTCTCACGTTGAGGTTCCCTTTAGCTCTAGAGCCTGTCATGCGGACCGCCACCGCGGACACGGAAGCCCCTGCTTTAGGGAGAGCAAACTCATAATTTTCCCCGAAGCATTCTTCCAGGGCTCACTGGCCTGTCGGGAGCCGGGAATGTCAGGGAGCTTCAAGGCAGGCATGAATGCCGCCCTCCAAATGGGAAAGCAGGGCTAGTTCCAGCAGGCCCCCGTTTTCATGGGCACACACAGCGTACATCCCTGTGGTTTCTAACGAGTCCCAAGAGACACCGGTTACCCTGTGTTTCCTTCCCTGAGTCAAATTATCGAAGTAGGGAGTCCCGCATCCAGCGAACTGTCTCAACCAAGGAACGCCGAAGCTGCTCCTCTGGGCCTGGGGCTGCCTGCAGTGCCAAAGAAGGAACAGGACTTGAATTGCAGTAAGAACCCAAGCCGCCGTCCTCTAGGAGGCACGGTGCCTTCAGTCAGGAGGTCCTGGATGGAATGCGAAGACGAGGGTTACTCTGAGCGCAGCTCCGATTAGGGCAACGCGTAAGACCTCCGCGCCATGTGGGATGTGCCAGAACGGTGTTCGTGAACGTGTGCGAGTGCTGAGGAAACCAAGCTGCTCCAAAAGAGAGGGCAGTGCGTTTGCCTACGCTCGGCGTGCACAGAGGGGCTCTAAAGGGCTACGGGCCTGGATGTTGCTTAGCAGACCCATGTGCACCTGGGGTTACTCAGTGTTCCTGCCGGGAACAGGGTGCCCCGGCTAGCCTCCCAGGTGTCCAGAAAGCTGTGCTGCCGTTCAAGGTATGCAGAGCAGAGGCCTCCGCCTCCTGGAAGCTGCAGCGCGCCTCCGCTTCTGCACGGCAAATCAGGGCCTTACTTCCAGGCATGGGTTCACGCTGGGTGTGCCAGGAGCCACACAACATGCTAAGATGCTGACTTCCTCCTCCAGCAGAGTGACTTCAGGTACGAGGGAGGGCCTCGCATTGTTCCAAGCACAGCGTTCTCTCATGGCAGCTCACACAAGGGCCATGACAGAGTCTTCCTGGGAACTTCGCACTCACCAGCCATGCAGTCCTGAGGGCGTTCGAGGGCTCTGGAGATGTAGCGCTCCTCAAGGAACGCGCAGTGTGTGGTTGCCCAGCACTCGGCACGCACAGGAATCTTCCGAGGGAATCAACCAGTGGACCTCGACGTTGCTCAGCCGGCCGACAGGTGTCTGGAGGCACTCAGTGACCTTGGAGGGAAAATGATGCACACCCGTGGGGCCTAGGAGTCCCCGGACGTGTACTTCCTTTAAAGCAAAGCGACTAAGAACTCCTGGAAAGAGCTGCATGCCTCCCTTTCTGCACGGCTACTCAGGGCCTAACCTGGAGGCGAGTTCTCACGTTGAGGTTCCCTTTAGCTCTAGAGCCTGTCATGCGGACCGCCACCGCGGCCACGGAAGCCCCTGGTTTAGAGAGAGCAAACTCATAATTTTCCCCGAAACATTCTTCCAGGGCTCACTGGCCTGTCGGGAGCCAGGAATGTCAGGGAGCTTCAAGGCAGGCATGAATGCCGCCCTTCAAATGGGACAGCATGGCTAGTTCCAGCAGGCCCCCATTTTCATGGGCACACTCAGCGTACATCCCTGTGGTTTCTAACGAGTCCCAAGAGACACCGGTTACCCTGTGTTTCCTTCCCTGAGTCAACTTATCGAAGTAGGGAAGCCCGCATCCAGCGAACTGTCTCAACCAAGGAACGCCGTAGCTGCTCCTCTGGGCCTGGGGCTGCCTGCAGTGCCAAAGAAGGAACAGGACTTGAATTGCAGTAAGAACCCAAGCCGCCGTCCTCTAGGAGGCACGGTGCCTTCAGTCAGGAGGTCCTGGATGGAATGCGAAGACGAGGGTTACTCTGAGCGCAGCTCCGATTAGGGCAACGCGTAAGACCTCCGCGCCATGTGGGATGTGCCAGAACGGTGTTCGAGAACGTGTGCGAGTGCTGAGGAAACCAAGCTGCTCCAAAAGAGAGGGCAGTGCGTTTCCCTACGCTCGGCATGCACAGAGGGGCTCTAAAGGGCTACGGGCCTGGATGTTGCTTAGCAGACCCAGGTGCGCCTGGGGTTACTCAGTGTTCCTGCCGGGAACAGGGTGCCCCGGCTAGCCTCCCAGGTGTCCAGAAAGCTGTGCTGCCATTCAAGGTATGCAGAGCAGAGGCCTCCGCCTCCTGGAATCTGCAGCGCGCCTCCGCTTCTGCACGGCAATCAGGGCCTTACTTCCAGGCATGGGTTCACGCTGGGTGTGCCGGGAGCCACACAACATGCTAAGATGCTGACTTCCTCCTTCAGCAGAGTGACTTCAGGTACGAGGGCGGGCCTCGCAGTGTTCCAAGCACAGCGTTCTCTCATGGCAGCTCACACAAGGGCCATGACAGAGTCTTCCTGGGCACTTCGCACTCACCAGCCATGTTGTCCTGAGGGCGTTCGAGGGCTCTGGAGATGTAGCGCTCCTCAAGGAACGCGCAGTGTGTGGTTGCCCAGCACTCGGCACGCACAGGAGTCCTCCGAGGGAATCAACCAGTGGACCTCGACGTTGCTCAGCCGGCCCACAGGTGTCTGGAGGCACTCAGTGACCTTGGAGGGAAAATGATGCACACCCGTGGGGCCTAGGAGTCCCCGGACGTGTACTTCCTTTAAAGCAAAGCGACTAAGAACTCCTGGAAAGAGCTGCATGCCTCCCTTTCTGCACGGCTACTCAGGGCCTAACCTGGAGGCGAGTTCTCACGTTGAGGTTCCATTTAGCTCTAGAGCCTGTCATGCGGACCGCCACCGCGGCCATGGAAGCCCCTGGTTTCGGGAGAGCAAACTCATAATTTTCCCCAAAGCATTCTTCCAGGGCTCACTGGCCTGTCGGGAGCCGGGAATGTCAGGGAGCTTCAAGGCAGGCATGAATGCCGCCCTCCAAATGGGAAAGCAGGGCTAGTTCCAGCAGGCCCCCGTTTTCATGGGCACACTCAGCGTACATCCCTGTGGTTTCTAACGAGTCCCAAGAGACACCGGTTACCCTGTGTTTCCTTGCCTGAGTCAACTTATCGAAGTAGGGAGGCCCGCATCCAGCAAACTGTCTCAACCAAGGAACGCCGTAGCTGCTCCTCTGGGCCTGGGGCTGCCTGCAGTGCCAAAGAAGGAACAGGACTTGAATTGCAGTAAGAACCCAAGCCGCCGTCCTCTAGGAGGCACGGTGCCTTCAGTCAGGAGGTCCTGGATGGAATGCGAAGACGAGGGTTACTCTGAGCGCAGCTCCGATTAGGGCAACGCGTAAGAACTCCGCGCCATGTGGGATGTGCCAGAACGGTGTTCGAGTACGTGTGCGAGTGCTGAGGAAACCAAGCTGCTCCAAAAGAGAGGGCAGTGCGTTTCCCTACGCTCGGCATGCACAGAGGGGCTCTAAAGGGCTACGGGCCTGGATGTTGCTTAGCAGACCCAGGTGCGCCTGGGGTTACTCAGTGTTCCTGCCGGGAACAGGGTGCCCCGGCTAGCCTCCCAGGTGTCCAGAAAGCTGTGCTGCCGTTCAAGGTATGCAGAGCAGAGGCCTCCGCCTCCTGGAATCTGCAGCGCGCCTCCGCTTCTGCACGGCAATCAGGGCCTTACTTCCAGGCATGGGTTCACGCTGGGTGTGCCGGGAGCCACACAACATGCTAAGATGCTGACTTTCTCCTTCAGCAGAGTGACTTCAGGTACGAGGGAGGGCCTCGCAGTGTTCCAAGCACAGCGTTCTCTCATGGCAGCTCACACAAGGGCCATGACAGAGTCTTCCTGGGCACTTCGCACTCACCAGCCATGATGTCCTGAGGGCGTTCGAGGGCTCTGGAGATGTAGCGCTACCCAAGGAACGCGCAGTGTGTGGTTGCCCAGCACTCGGCACGCACAGAGGTCTTCCGAGGGAATCAACCAATAGACCTCGACGTTGCTCAGCCGGCCCACAGGTGTCTGGAGGCACTCAGTGACCTTGGAGGGAAAATGATGCACACCCGTGGGGCCTAGGAGTCCCCGGACGTGTACTTCCTTTAAAGCAAAGCGACTAAGAACTCCTGGAAAGAGCTGCATGCCTCCCTTTCTGCACGGCTACTCAGGGCCTAACCTGGAGGCGAGTTCTCACGTTGAGGTTCCCTTTAGCTCTAGAGCCTGTCATGCGGACCGCCACCGCGGCCACGGAAGCCCCTGGTTTAGAGAGAGCAAACTCATAATTTTCCCCGAAACATTCTTCCAGGGCTCACTGGCCTGTCGGGAGCCAGGAATGTCAGGGAGCTTCAAGGCAGGCATGAATGCCGCCCTTCAAATGGGACAGCAGGGCTAGTTCCAGCAGGCCCCCATTTTCATGGGCACACTCAGCGTACATCCCTGTGGTTTCTAACGAGTCCCAAGAGACACCGGTTACCCTGTGTTTCCTTGCCTGAGTCAACTTATCGAAGTAGGGAAGCCCGCATCCAGCAAACTGTCTCAACCAAGGAACGCCGTAGATGCTCCTCTGGGCCTGGGGCTGCCTGCAGTGCCAAAGAAGGAACAGGACTTGAATTGCAGTAAGAACCCAAGCCGCCGTCCTCTAGGAGGCACGGTGCCTTCAGTCAGGAGGTCCTGGATGGAATGCGAAGACGAGGGTTACTCTGAGCGCAGCTCCGATTAGGGCAACGCGTAAGACCTCCGCGCCATGTGGGATGTGCCAGAACGGTGTTCGAGAACGTGTGTGAGTGCTGAGGAAACCAAGCTGCTCCAAAAGAGAGGGCAGTGCGTTTCCCTACGCTCGGCATGCACAGAGGGGCTCTAAAGGGCTACGGGCCTGGATGTTGCTTAGCAGACCCAGGTGCGCCTGGGGTTACTCAGTGTTCCTGCCGGGAACAGGGTGCCCCGGCTAGCCTCCCAGGTGTCCAGAAAGCTGTGCTGCCGTTCAAGGTATGCAGAGCAGAGGCCTCCGCCTCCTGGAATCTGCAGCGCGCCTCCGCTTCTGCATGGCAATCAGGGCCTTACTTCCAGGCATGGGTTCACGCTGGGTGTGCCGGGAGCCACACAACATGCTAAGATGCTGACTTTCTCCTTCAGCAGAGTGACTTCAGGTACGAGGGAGGGCCTCGCAGTGTTCCAAGCACAGCGTTCTCTCATGGCAGCTCACACAAGGGCCATGACAGAGTCTTCCTGGGCACTTCGCACTCACCAGCCATGTTGTCCTGAGGGCGTTCGAGGGCTCTGGAGATGTAGCGCTACCCAAGGAACGCGCAGTGTGTGGTTGCCCAGCACTCGGCACGCACAGAGGTCTTCCGAGGGAATCAACCAATAGACCTCGACGTTGCTCAGCCGGCCCACAGGTGTCTGGAGGCACTCAGTGAACTTGGAGGGAAAATGATGCACACCCGTGGGGCCTAGGAGTCCCCGGACGTGTACTTCCTTTAAAGCAAAGCGACTAAGAACTCCTGGAAAGAGCTGCATGCCTCCCTTTCTTCACGGCTACACAGGGCCTAACCTGGAGGCGAGTTCTCACGTTGAGGTTCCCTTTAGCTCTAGAGCCTGTCATGCGGACCGCCACCGCGGACATGGAAGCCCCTGGTTTAGAGAGAGCAAACTCATAATTTTCCCCGAAGCATTCTTCCAGGGCTCACTGGCCTGTCGGGAGCCGGGAATGTCAGGGAGCTTCAAGGCAGGCATGAATGCCGCCCTCCAAATGGGAAAGCAGGGCTAGTTCCAGCAGGCCCCCGTTTTCATGGGCACACTCAGTGTACATCCCTGTGGTTTCTAACGAGTCCCAAGAGACACCGGTTACCCTGTGTTTCTTTCCCTGAGTCAACTTATCGCAGTAGGGAGGCCCGCATCCAGCGAACTGTCTCAACCAAGGAACGCCGTAGCTGCTCCTCTGGGCCTGGGGCTGCCTGCAGTGCCAAAGAAGGAACAGGACTTGAATTGCAGTAAGAACCCAAGCCGCCGTCCTCTAGGAGGCACGGTGCCTTCAGTCAGGAGGTCCTGGATGGAATGCGAAGACGAGGGTTACTCTGAGCGCAGCTCCGATTAGGGCAACGCGTAAGAACTCCGCGCCATGTGGGATGTGCCAGAACGGTGTTCGAGAACGTGTGCGAGTGCTGAGGAAACCAAGCTGCTCCAAAAGAGAGGGCAGTGCGTTTCCCTACGCTCGGCATGCACAGAGGGGCTCTAAAGGGCTACGGGCCTGGATGTTGCTTAGCAGACCCAGGTGCGCCTGGGGTTACTCAGTGTTCCTGCCGGGAACAGGGTGCCCCGGCTAGCCTCCCAGGTGTCCAGAAAGCTGTGCTGCCGTTCAAGGTATGCAGAGCAGAGGCCTCCGCCTCCTGGAATCTGCAGCGCGCCTCCGCTTCTGCACGGCAATCAGGGCCTTACTTCCAGGCATGGGTTCACGCTGGGTGTGCCGGGAGCCACACAACATGCTAAGATGCTGACTTTCTCCTTCAGCAGAGTGACTTCAGGTACGAGGGAGGGCCTCGCAGTGTTCCAAGCACAGCGTTCTCTCATGGCAGCTCACACAAGGGCCATGACAGAGTCTTCCTGGGCACTTCGCACTCACCAGCCATGATGTCCTGAGGGCGTTCGAGGGCTCTGGAGATGTAGCGCTACCCAAGGAACGCGCAGTGTGTGGTTGCCCAGCACTCGGCACGCACAGAGGTCTTCCGAGGGAATCAACCAATAGACCTCGACGTTGCTCAGCCGGCCCACAGGTGTCTGGAGGCACTCAGTGACCTTGGAGGGAAAATGATGCACACCCGTGGGGCCTAGGAGTCCCCGGACGTGTACTTCCTTTAAAGCAAAGCGACTAAGAACTCCTGGAAAGAGCTGCATGCCTCCCTTTCTTCACGGCTACACAGGGCCTAACCTGGAGGCGAGTTCTCACGTTGAGGTTCCCTTTAGCTCTAGAGCCTGTCATGCGGACCGCCACCGCGGACACGGAAGCCCCTGGTTTAGAGAGAGCAAACTCATAATTTTCCCCGAAGCATTCTTCCAGGGCTCACTGGCCTGTCGGGAGCCGGGAATGTCAGGGAGCTTCAAGGCAGGCATGAATGCCGCCCTCCAAATGGGAAAGCAGGGCTAGTTCCAGCAGGCCCCCGTTTTCATGGGCACACTCAGCGTACATCCCTGTGGTTTCTAACGAGTCCCAAGAGACACCGGTTACCCTGTGTTTCCTTCCCTGAGTCAACTTATCGAAGTAGGGAGTCCCGCATCCAGCGAACTGTCTCAACCAAGGAACGCCGTAGCTGCTCCTCTGGGCCTGGGGCTGCCTGCAGTGCCAAAGAAGGAACAGGACTTGAATTGCAGAAAGAACCCAAGCCGCCGTCCTCTAGGAGGCACGGTGCCTTCAGTCAGGAGGTCCTGGATAGAATACGAAGACGAGGGTAACTCTGAGCTCAGCTCCGATTAGGGCAACGCGTAAGACCTCCGCGCCATGTGGGATGTGCCAGAACGGTGTTCGTGAACGTGTGCGAGTGCTGAGGAAACCAAGCTGCTCCAAAAGAGAGGGCAGTGCGTTTGCCTACGCTCGGCGGGCACAGAGGGGCTCTAAAGGGCTACGGGCCTGGATGTTGCTTAGCAGACCCATGTGCACCTGGGGTTACTCAGTGTTCCTGCCGGGAACAGGGTGCCCCGGCTAGCCTCCCAGGTGTCCAGAAAGCTGTGCTGCCGTTCAAGGTATGCAGAGCAGAGGCCTCCGCCTCCTGGAAGCTGCAGCGCGCCTCCGCTTCTGCACGGCAAATCAGGGCCTTACTTCCAGGCATGGGTTCACGCTGGGTGTGCCAGGAGCCACACAACATGCTAAGATGCTGACTTCCTCCTCCAGCAGAGTGACTTCAGGTACGAGGGAGGGCCTCGCAGTGTTCCAAGCACAGCGTTCTCTCATGGCAGCTCACACAAGGGCCATGACAGAGTCTTCCTGGGAACTTCGCACTCACCAGCCATGCTGTCCTGAGGGCGTTCGAGGGCTCTGGAGATGTAGCGCTCCTCAAGGAACGCGCAGTGTGTGGTTGCCCAGCACTCGGCACGCACAGGAGTCCTCCGAGGGAATCAACCAGTGGACCTCGACGTTGCTCAGCCGGCCGAGAGGTGTCTGGAGGCACTCAGTGACCTTGGAGGGAAAATGATGCACACCCGTGGGGCCTAGGAGTCCCCGGACGTGTACTTCCTTTAAAGCAAAGCGACTAAGAACTCCTTGAAAGAGCTGCATGCCTCCCTTTCTGCACGGCTACTCAGGGCCTAACCTGGAGGCGAGTTCTCACGTTGAGGTTCCCTTTAGCTCTAGAGCCTGTCATGCGGACCGCCACCGCGGCCACGGAAGCCCCTGGTTTAGAGAGAGCAAACTCATAATTTTCCCCGAAGCATTCTTCCAGGGCTCACTGGCCTGTCGGGAGCCAGGAATGTCAGGGAGCTTCAAGGCAGGCATGAATGCCGCCCTTCAAATGGGACAGCAGGGCTAGTTCCAGCAGGCCCCCATTTTCATGGGCACACTCAGCGTACATCCCTGTGGTTTCTAACGAGTCCCAAGAGACACCGGTTACCCTGTGTTTCCTTGCCTGAGTCAACTTATCGAAGTAGGGAAGCCCGCATCCAGCAAACTGTCTCAACCAAGGAACGCCGTAGATGCTCCTCTGGGCCTGGGGCTGCCTGCAGTGCCAAAGAAGGAACAGGACTTGAATTGCAGTAAGAACCCAAGCCGCCGTCCTCTAGGAGGCACGGTGCCTTCAGTCAGGAGGTCCTGGATGGAATGCGAAGACGAGGGTTACTCTGAGCGCAGCTCCGATTAGGGCAACGCGTAAGACCTCCGCGCCATGTGGGATGTGCCAGAACGGTGTTCGAGAACGTGTGTGAGTGCTGAGGAAACCAAGCTGCTCCAAAAGAGAGGGCAGTGCGTTTCCCTACGCTTGGCATGCACAGAGGGGCTCTAAAGGGCTACGGGCCTGGATGTTGCTTAGCAGACCCAGGTGCGCCTGGGGTTACTCAGTGTTCCTGCCGGGAACAGGGTGCCCCGGCTAGCCTCCCAGGTGTCCAGAAAGCTGTGCTGCCGTTCAAGGTATGCAGAGCAGAGGCCTCCGCCTCCTGGAATCTGCAGCGCGCCTCCGCTTCTGCATGGCAATCAGGGCCTTACTTCCAGGCATGGGTTCACGCTGGGTGTGCCGGGAGCCACACAACATGCTAAGATGCTGACTTTCTCCTTCAGCAGAGTGACTTCAGGTACGAGGGAGGGCCTCGCAGTGTTCCAAGCACAGCGTTCTCTCATGGCAGCTCACACAAGGGCCATGACAGAGTCTTCCTGGGCACTTCGCACTCACCAGCCATGTTGTCCTGAGGGCGTTCGAGGGCTCTGGAGATGTAGCGCTACCCAAGGAACGCGCAGTGTGTGGTTGCCCAGCACTCGGCACGCACAGAGGTCTTCCGAGGGAATCAACCAATAGACCTCGACGTTGCTCAGCCGGCCCACAGGTGTCTGGAGGCACTCAGTGACCTTGGAGGGAAAATGATGCACACCCGTGGGGCCTAGGAGTCCCCGGACGTGTACTTCCTTTAAAGCAAAGCGACTAAGAACTCCTGGAAAGAGCTGCATGCCTCCCTTTCTTCACGGCTACACAGGGCCTAACCTGGAGGCGAGTTCTCACGTTGAGGTTCCCTTTAGCTCTAGAGCCTGTCATGCGGACCGCCACCGCGGACACGGAAGCCCCTGGTTTAGAGAGAGCAAACTCATAATTTTCCCCGAAGCATTCTTCCAGGGCTCACTGGCCTGTCGGGAGCCGGGAATGTCAGGGAGCTTCAAGGCAGGCATGAATGCCGCCCTCCAAATGGGAAAGCAGGGCTAGTTCCAGCAGGCCCCCGTTTTCATGGGCACACTCAGTGTACATCCCTGTGGTTTCTAACGAGTCCCAAGAGACACCGGTTACCCTGTGTTTCTTTCCCTGAGTCAACTTATCGCAGTAGGGAGGCCCGCATCCAGCGAACTGTCTCAACCAAGGAACGCCGTAGCTGCTCCTCTGGGCCTGGGGCTGCCTGCAGTGCCAAAGAAGGAACAGGACTTGAATTGCAGTAAGAACCCAAGCCGCCGTCCTCTAGGAGGCACGGTGCCTTCAGTCAGGAGGTCCTGGATGGATTGCGAAGACGAGGGTAACTCTGAGCGCAGCTCCGATTAGGGCAACGCGTAAGACCTCCGCACCATGTGGGATGTGCCAGAACGGTGTTCGTGAACGTGTGCGAGTGCTGAGGAAACCAAGCTGCTCCAAAAGAGAGGGCAGTGCGTTTCCCTACGCTCGGCGTGCACAGAGGGGCTCTAAAGGGCTACGGGCCTGGATGTTGCTTAGCACACCCAGGTGCGCCTGGGGTTACTCAGTGTTCCTGCCGGGAACAGGGTGCCCCGGCTAGCCTCCCAGGTGTCCAGAAAGCTGTGCTGCCGTTCAAGGTATGCAGAGCAGAGGCCTCCGCCTCCTGGAATCTGCAGCGCGCCTCCGCTTCTGCACGGCAATCAGGGCCTTACTTCCAGGCATGGGTTCACGCTGGGTGTGCCGGGAGCCACACAACATGCTACGATGCTGACTTTCTCCTTCAGCAGAGTGACTTCAGGTACGAGGGAGGGCCTCGCAGTGTTCCAAGCACAGCATTCTCTCATGGCAGCTCACACAAGGGCCATGACAGAGTCTTCCTGGGCACTTCGCACTAACCAGCCATGTTGTCCTGAGGGCGTTCGAGGGCTCTGGAGATGTAGCGCTACCCAAGGAACGCGCAGTGTGTGGTTGCCCAGCACTCGGCACGCACAGAGGTCTTCCGAGGGAATCAACCAATAGACCTCGACGTTGCTCAGCCGGCCCACAGGTGTCTGGAGGCACTCAGTGACCTTGGAGGGAAAATGATGCACACCCGTGGGGCCTAGGAGTCCCCGGACGTGTACTTCCTTTAAAACAAAGCGACTAAGAACTCCTGGAAAGAGCTGCATGCCTCCCTTTCTGCATGGCTACTCAGGGCCTAACCTGGAGGCGAGTTCTCACGTTGAGGTTCCCTTTAGCTCTAGAGCCTGTCATGCGGACCGCCACCACGGCCACGGAAGCCCCTG